>NW_008667510.1:41661-49943 GCF_000695815.1 Acanthisitta chloris | reverse complement strand
GGGGGGGGGGGGAGGGCATTCAGACCTTGACTATTAGCAACATGATAGTTAAGGAAGTCTACTGAACATGCTTACCCACTTCCAGTCCATCCTGGACAATAAGCAGGCTTTGTTAGGGTACAGAAATCACAGCAAGGAATGGGCAAAGAATGTTCCCCTCTGTTAAAGCCATTTTAGAATTCATTTTATATTCATTTTATAGATCATTTCTGGGGGATATATCCAAGATAGCATTGCTGAGAGAAAACCAAGCTAACACATCATCAAAGTTACAGGTTGAAATTTTCCCATATTTTGGCAAACTTGAGCAGATATTTCAGACTGCTGGAAGCAAATGATTAAGCCAGTATATATAGACATTCTTTTTTTTTTTGCCTTTAAGAAAATACACACACATAGTTTCAGTCCACATATTTCAATATCTCCTTGTCTTGCTTGTCTTATTTTCAGGGGTTGGCATCCAAGGGCTGTCATTCTGCTTCTTAATAATTTTGACATCTGGTCAGGTCATTTTTCAGAATTAAATGACATGCAGCTTTCACGTTTCCATTTTTCATTCTAGATAAATGAATGCTGAAGCTTTCCTTTCATGTGTAGCAAAAGCATTTCCATATCAAACCTACCATTGCTCCTGTGTAACTAAATTGCAGTGTGACTGGGATACATCACAACATGCAACCCATGACAGAAAAAAAAAAGTCCTTTTTCTCTCAAGAAGGTTAGGTATGCACTATATAAAAGAAAAAAAATAAATTGCATGCTTCCTGCATGAATTTCAGAGCAAAATCCTGACCTATATGCCTAGAGGATTGCCTGCTGTGACCTGTGACCTTGGTCTTTATTCTAATATAGCCATGCAGACATTTATAGGTGATTTGATGAACTGATTGACTTAGCCAAATATCACTCCCATGATTGAGTCATCAGTCACAAATGTGAACAGAACCACCACACCTTGATAAACTATGTCTGCTACTAGTGATCAAACCAGCTTATACAATTAGCTTGTAGACCCTGGTCATACAACTTGATTCATTAGTGACAACAATATAATCATTCCGTTGGGGTTGAAGTGGTCGCATTTCCATGTTAATACAATACCTTCAAGAAACAATGAACAATGCATTTATTTATCGTCTCAAGATGTTCCAAAAAGAAATTTGGAGATATATTTTTAACATCACTGTCATTAGTATTTCTGTACAGGGAGCACTTTGGGACCCTCCAAAGTGCTACCACTAAAACCAATTAGTATCCTTGCAGTATGAGCTGCTCTTCATCATGAGAAAACATCTGCGATCTATTCTTGTATAATTAGTATGCATTTGTAATGCTGTAGATACTTTTATTTCTGTGTAATTTCTATGCTAATGCAGAAAGCAGAGACCAAGCTCTTCACTGCTCACTTTCTCCCCACGACTGAAACTTCTCCTCCAGCTCACCTTAGAAGGGTGCCAGCAACAAGGCAGATGATGCATCTGGGTCTTCTTCAGCATGAGAGTGAGATGTCCACAGGGCATAGTGGAGCCCTGACCCTCTACCACAGGATCATATTGCTGCTTGACAATCAGGGCAGCACTGAGACACTTGGCATCTTGACAACACATTTATGAATAAACCAGTTTCTTGCACTTTTGGGAAATGGGACAAGAGAGGCAGTATTTTTAGAGGAAGGAAGAACCTTTCTTTTTCTCAGGCTTGACCAGTTTCTAAGAGAAGCATTTAGAGTATTATAATGCTATGCAAGTCCCAGTTTTCTTTTTTAAATGGTAATTACAATCAGTGTAATTCATGCTATTATTTACACTGTGTGATATTAAGTTAAATTCTTTTCAGTTAATTTATTGTTTGCTACTGATCTCCAGTGCCCTTCAGACACTCTTGACAATAATTATTTGGGGCTCTATTAAAATATTTTGATGAATAAAACCCCTGACCACTAGCTATATTTTAAACAGGAACAGGCTTGGGGCTTCGGGGCTTTGTTATTTTTAACATTACTGGAAGAAACTGGAACAAAGCTAACGGTGAACAAGCTTTCTAATGCTCTCTAATCTTGTGAGTCAAAAGAACACTGACTATATTACTGTATGCATAGGCACTGTTTTGAAAAGCTCTTGTCTGATTGCTGTATTAAATTATGGAAAAACAAGATTAATAGGATCACACAAAAGTGTTAGCTCATCTTTCTGCCAATGCAGTGGGTTTTTTAAGTCCTTAATACAGTAAGTCCTACTTCAATTGTAGTAAAACAAAGTGAAGTTGTGTACATTTTACAGTGTAAAAGATATAGCTCTTGTCCTGACTTCCTTTCAAACACAGGAACTCTGATACCATCAAATTCTTAAACAGAACTGCATTAATTTGGTTGAGTTGGAGCCAGAGATGAGAACAGACTAACTGTTCCTGTTGGGACAGCCATCTAGGAGAGGGGAAAAAGAAGCAAAGAAAGAAAAAAAAGAAAAGACTGCCTTGTTTTGGATTAAAAATGAATAGAATCAATTTGAAAGGAAATTATTTTAAACCGGAATTAGGGTATCCACAATCCTTGATAAAGAGGCATGACTCAAGTATCAGTAATGAAAAATAGTTTCTTATGGTGGCAAACCTTTACAAACAGCTGTGGGAAAATGTTATATAAATCAAAAGTCAGAAATTCCAGATAATCAATAATGCAGCCGCTAGTTTTAGCCTGGTGGTTTTTCTTCATCTGTGTTCAGCTGTTCCTGAAAACCATTCTCATCACCTGTTCTGAATGGCAGAAGATCAGAGCATTAGTGACATTACCAACATACATTACATTGCAAAACTTCTGTTTCACAGCATGTTAGCTGTACTCATTCAGCCATCTCAGCCCTACCCTCACATTTTGCGTTCTGCCTGTAACAACTTGAAAATCATATTAAGTAGCAGATTTAGTCATAGTTAAATTTCAGAACTAGAAGTTGTCTGCAAATCTGATTATTTATGAACTGCATTCTAGATCAGCATATAAAAGATGAACAGGAACACTTTTTGCTATGACAAGATCAATTAAAATAAAGGAATCGAGAATGTGATGCATTTGCTCTAATTTTCCCTGAAAGCAAATAAAAGTATGCTTTATATAACTAAATATGCTTGTGAATGTTTATGTATATTCATAAAGCCAACACCTTCCTTGTTAACTTACTCTCTACATAAAATGTTATGTGTACTTATGTAGGACAAAGTCAGTAGTTTAATGTTATGTTTTTGTCTCTGTCACAAGAAAGCCTGGGAGAAACTGGCATATTCTTAAGGGAGCACATCAACAGTGCAGCGCCAAACATCATCAGATTGTGACTAATGCCCCATTTTACATCTCAAATATTTTTATCTTGTATTTATTTTGTGCTATCTGAAGTTAGGTTTCTGAGTGGGCGCTTCAGAGCAAATATAAGCCTGTATGCCTCACTGTAGTTCAAGAGCACTTTTTTCTACACAAATCCCCTCCTACTGCCTCTTTCCTTTCCCCTCAGAGCCTTAGCCTCTCATGAGTGAGACTCCCCAAGTCATTTAACACCCTTCTTCAAGAAGGCTCAGACTCTATCACCCTGTGTGAAACAGCAACAAGGTAGTCTTCTCCAGACAGCACTCCACACAAGCAGTCTCATGAGCTAATTTCCTGCTTCTGGGTATCTCAGAAAATGACTCACATACTTCTTTACCCCTCCTTTTTATCTCTGTCCTCTCTGGCTCCTATTTCTCTTTGTGTGCTTTTCATCTCTCAATGAGTTCGATGGGGTAACGCTCACAAGTCAAGTTGCATACAAGGCTGCAAAATATACTCTGTGTGCTTGACAGGTCCTTCAGGTCAAGAAGTCCATCTCTGCAAAAGCAGCAGAAGACTATACATCACAACAACTCCATTGCAGTGTCAGGTAATCAATGAAAACACAATAATATCAATAAAATATGTACAAAATCTATCATGTTCACTCTTCTGGGGCTGCATCATTGATGAGATGTCGGTGACAAACCACTAGGAATTGCCACAAAGCTGTGACACATTGATTTTCCAAATCTGGGGTCTCCAGCTGCATTTCTATTAAAACAAAAGAAAACAGGCTTTCTTCATGGGCACTTGGGAGCTGTTGGCTAAGGAGTCAAGCAGTTCAGAAATCATGTTGTTTAATTTTAGCCCTGCAAACTACCTAAAGCTCCTGTAAAAGAAGAGCTCATTAGGGGCAAAATTGACAGTGAAGGTATTTTCTGCAGCTAAGCTTCCAAGTCAAAATACTTGCATCTAACAAGACTGGGGGAAGGGCAGGGGAAAGTGCACTAAAAATGTGTGGTCATGTTTTTTGTATTGAAAAGAGTTGCTTAACAGAAAACTCTGCAGCACAGGATTTAATCCCTCTCTGATTTGCAGCATCACCTAAGATTTTAAGGTGCAAGATTTTAGGACACAGTTTTATTTTCTTTCTGAAAGATTTCCAGATCCACTGGAAACAAACTTATTTGCCTATGTACTGAAAGATTCAAAATCTGGATTTATAACTAGAGCCAACTTCTTTAATGCTCTAGCTGTGAATGAAAGAAATGCAATTAGCATGTGAAAATTGAAAAGGGAATATAACAGTGTAGAAATGTGACACTCTTGTCTGTGCTCTGTGATGATATCTCTGCTGCTTTGGCAGAGTTGACTCTTGACTACATTTCAGTGACATTCTGTTTGAAAATATCCTGTCTAACCATCCCCCTGTATGTGCCATGAAGTTCACTCAGCTTCTAAGAAGAGTAGAGACATTCTTAGCATCTCTGAGACTTAAACATAGTCTGTGTCACACGAGCAGAATGAAAAAAGACTTAGCTAATCAGACTCTCCATTTCTTCACAAGTATTATTTTACCTGCCTGAACTGGGGAGGGGCAACAGACAGAGCTGCTCTCAAGCAAGCCGACATATTTGAGACAAGCAAACAAAGGGAGTCAACGGGTACCTTTAGTTTTGCCTTTTGGGAGAACTGAGATGGAGGAGATGAAATGATGTCAGTCTCAAAAAGTGGGGAAAAGCCATAATCTAACCTCAGTTTCCTGAGCCCAGGCTAGCAGTGTGCCCTTGAGTCAGTATTGGCCTAATACTCTATTTTAGTAAAATTTTACAGGTTCAAAACAATATTCCATGATCACTCCTGTGATGCCAGCAAAGTCTTTACTAGCTGAGCATAAATACATCCTCAGCAGTCCTTTGATGGAAATAGGTCTGCAACTCTGGAGCTGCAGATGGATCTGGTAGTTTAGGGACCCATTCTCCCAACTAGCAGTGCAAGATTAGTACCAGGGTCAAGGCAGGAAACCAGACATCTCTTTAAGAGAATGAAAGTAGAAGACTATGTATCAAATTGGTCCTTGTTTTTCAACGCATTCTTTTTTTTTTTTCTGGTAAGCACTCTACGCTCTATTAGTAAGAAACACTGGTTAAAAGAAATAGAAACTTGAAGGAGCCACAGAAATACTGACTGACAGCACGATGCTCAAAAAACTTTCTTTCAAAGGAAGCTCATAAAATATGTATCCCAGCTGTTCTTTACCTTCTAATCAGGCTTTCTGATATAATGAAAGTTCATCCAGAATGACACTTGCTCATTCATGTGATGGTTCTGTCAAAAAAAAGGAAAATGCAAATAATGGGAAAAGAAGATCAACTTAATCCATTTCAGCTTAACTGTGCAGGTGAACTCGGGAGGAAATGATATTAAACTGAAATCTGTGAAATTTTTGGCTCTTCAAAAAAACTTGTTTAGACACCAAATATCTGCTGGAGATTTCCCTGTACTGTTGATGCTGCTAATTAGCAAACAAAATAGTTGTGTCACAACATCTGACCCTTCTATCTGCTTAAAACATAAATAACCATGCCACTCTCCCCACTCATAATGGGATTTCATATCATGTGCCCTATGTTATACACTGTGGAGCACAGCAGCACCTTCCCCTGCAAGCAGCAGGCAATGACTGCCATCCTGCCACTCAGGGACTGCTTGTCCCAGTGGCAATGGGTTTGCAGAGTGTGCCAAATTTAGTCATGTGTACAAGCATCACCTCTTTGACAGCTACAGTGAGATATTCAGGGCAATTAGAATAGTAATCAAGGATTGACATCACCTCCTGCTCAGCCCATGTTATTCAATATAAAAATAAGCTCAATTAGTTCTGCGTTCAGAGTTTGGGTTCACATTAAGTTGTGGGAGCGGCAATTAATTTGGGCTTCTCACTTTGGTAGGTTAAAAAAAAAAAGAAGCATTTGTGCAGTTGTTTTCGTTTTTAATAAGAGCACAATTTACTCTTAAGGTCAGAAGTGTGACATATGTTCTATCTCCTGTTACAAAAATAATGATGTATCGGGTCATCTGAGGTATACAGCGATGAGGGGAAATAAGGGAGAAGCAAGACAGAGAGACAGCTACAGGCCTGCTGTTGACATATGATTGTCTTTTCGTGTGCAGCCATCACTAAAATGCCAGGTTGCTAAATACCCCAGAAAATAAAACCACATACTAAAAAGAATTATTTATTGTTTTGGGTTGCAAAACAAAACTCTTTTGCAGAACAGGCATTTAAAATAACTGTTTTGATATTCAGGCAGTACCAAGTAGTGAGACAACTTGTCAGTGCTTCCTTTATAAAACACTCACTTTTTAAAAGACATCTCATTTCTTGTCAGATAAAAAGAAAAGTGGTTAAATCAGCATGTCTATTTTTGAAGTGAAGATCAGCAAAAACCAAAACAAACAATACAAGATGTTTCAACTATTTCCAAGTTCTATTTATACTTCTTCCTAGCAAAGAAGTATTTTATCTTCCTGAGGAAAATCCAGGAAAGCCCATTTTAAGAATACATTTATTTAAAACCCTATACTGCTAATTAGGCTATTTTGTTGGCTCACAGGCTGGACTGTGAAGATACATTAATTTTAAGAATTAGGAAAACATCAGCAGTATAATTTTCCATTGATTTCTGGGCAGCACATTGAGTAGCATAGCCTCAGTCATCTTTTTACTTCCCATGCAGAACACTCAGTTTGCAGTGGTATTTGCACACCCAAAGGCAAAGCAGTCTGCAGAGAGGTGTCTGATGGCTCCATACTCCCCAAAGTGGACAGATAACTCCAGTGGCAGGCTAATTTATTCTTTGCCAAATCTACTGCAGACTAGACTCCAAGAAAAATTCTCAGCACCTTCCTCCATTAAATCAATGAGACTATTTATAGAGTAAGAGTATGGGCAGACAAGTGAGTGTCTGTCAGGTGAATTTCTCCATTGGCTAAAATGCTTGAAGATGGAATCAGCATGAACTTGCTGATGTACTCTGACCCAGTACACTCTGAGTGAATTGGTTCAGTGCCCATCCTACATCAAAATGTTTTCATCAGTGACTCACATACTGGTTTAGAAATCTGCTTTTTAATTCATTGACACTGGTGTTCAGAGCAGCACTGTCAAAGTCAGTAGGGCTATATGAGTATGAGAAGGGAATCAAGCTAGCAGTATTTCTGAACGAAAGCGATGGCTGAGACTAAACAAATACAGCATCCCACAGAAAAGTGCTGCTCAGGAAAATATATTTAGAACCTTACAGATCTGCTGCCTATCAACTGATCCCTCTGCTGAGGCACCCACTGAACTGCCTGTTTTACTGGAGGTGGATCTGTCTCTAAAGGCCAGGTCTGACAGGCTGGATGCTATTGCCAAGCCAAGAAATGGAAATCTGGGAGGCTTTCTCTACTTCTTCTAGACTGACGACCTTTCTGAAGCCTAATACAATGTACAATTTATTGATGTTTGAGCATTGCTTGCTGTGATTGTTTGATGCCCATTTGTAAAAACTTTCATATACTAACCTTTGCTTGCTAAGTATGTTTGTGGTATTTTGATATGATGAGTGTAGTATGCTGTAAAGCACAGCATTGTGAAATAGTGTCATCCATTAAAAAAACAGCACAGGTGATGTCAAGCAAAAAAGAAAAGAGAAAACTAGAATACATTTCAGTTTTAGCACAGTTTTCCAATGAAAAGTTTAATAAAGAGACGAGCCAGATTCCTCAGGTTGCTGGTGTGTTTTCATAACAACCATCACTTCTGTGACTTCCATCAGTCCTTGTTTGCCCATGGAAAACTAAGAACTGTAGCTTTTATGGTAGATTAGAATATAGACGGAAACAACCCCCCAAACAACCAAACAACTAAAAATCACAACATGCTAGACAAAAAAACCCAACACTTCCAAACAACCTGTGGAGTTACAGTTACTGTGGGACT
>NW_008667510.1:32467-41633 GCF_000695815.1 Acanthisitta chloris | reverse complement strand
ATTCCCACCTAACCTATGCCTTGAGCAGAATTTCATCCACCATACTTAGACGTAAATATTTAAAGACATGCAAGCCAAGAATTATCTAAGGGAACGATATAAAAGCATGGATATAAAAGCAGTTCAGGGGTGGTCTCTAAGCTGACAGGTAAAGATGAACCACTCAAATCATTATTTATTGTCATCTAAGCTTTGTTGCACTCTCCTGATATTAAACTACTTCACAGATTACATTTAAATGAATATGGTGTTCTTATAATTACTATTAACCTATACCTATGAAATATTAGAATTTCTAGTTTGATCTACTTTGTGTATTTGAGAAACTGGGAGGAGGGGAAGAAGATGTCCGATGATTTCTAATTATGTGCATCCTTTTATTGTTTCGCATGAAAAAGTTCCACTGTACTGAAAATTTGTCAGTTTTTTGCTGAGTCCAAATGTCTCCTTTGCAGCTTTAAGCTGGTAAATCCACATGACAGCATGCAGCAGCATGTTTGAATACTGTGTAGCCATTCACATGTGGAGGTGCACTTATGTGAAGCTTATAAACCATTGGATCAACCCAAAGGCAATTAAATAAAGTGACTGCCAGGAAACATGGTCATGTTACTTCTTGAGCTGGGCTGGATTGCACAGACGCACCACAGGTACCTACAGACTGATCCCACTATTCCTGGTTCTGGGCTATTTTCTGTGTCCTACATTGTGCTGTCCAAAATCATATTTCTTCCTGTTTATGAATCTTGAAAAGAAAAGTAGTATCATTTATGGTGAGTCACAAGCACAGCTAGCAGCTGAGGAAGAGAGCACTGGAGGACTTAAGCCAATAAGAAAAAAAGTGCACTTTGGTGCTCTTGCCTGAAGCTACACTGGTATTACTAATTTCTGCCCAGCAGAAGGTTTAACTCCAGAGAAGATCCCACCTAACTGTCACCATATTCCTTCCATTGCTGCTACTGCTATATGACATTGCACTGCACAGGGATAGCACAAAACACAAATAAGCAAAAATCTGTTCTAACTGAGGATTGCCATTTACTGCTATGGTTCAGTTAAATCTATTGCTCCTAAAACAGAATCTCCAAGAGAGGATGCCCTGCATCCCCAGTGATGTAACAGCACTGGCAAAACTAGCTGTCAGAGGATGAGGTGGGAATTGCAGAATGCACAAATGTTTGTACCATCAGTGAATGGATACTTAATGAAAACATTAATTTTAGAAAATGTTTTGCTTTCATCTGACCTATAGAAAGAAAGCAGTTTCAAATGCAAACTAAAACAGGTATTTTCTCCATTAATATTTTCTACCCTAGGCTTTTTATTGCAATCAAGTCTCCACCTGAGAGAAAAAGTGTATGTTAAAGTTTTGGAATTTACACCAGAAGGGAAATCATCCTCTTCATTCAGCAGAAAGTCATTGTAAGCTTAACACATAGGAAGGAAATTATTTAGTATCTGCAGAAAGTAGTCCTTACAGTTATGGAATTCAGATATTCTCTCTGATGAATTTGCACAAAAGATATAACTCACTCAGCCTAGCTTTGAAGGTGAACTGCTTTCCTGAGCTGGCATTCCCTGGTATGAAGTTACAAATGAGACTTTCTAACATCCACTGTACCGCTATGTATTAAAAGAGTCCATCCCAAATTCACTCCAGCAATATAAGTGCATCAGCTTTTGCATGTGTTTATCCAGCTGTCATTTCTACATATGATATTGTGGGTTCCAAGCCTGCTTTTCAATATTGCCTGAGATATTTTATTCCATTTTTTTTCTTGTTTACATCTAACAAATAAGAAAGTTCAATATTGCCTGAGATATTTTATTCCTTTTTTTTTCTTGTTTGCATCTAACAAATAAGAAAGCAAAGAATAATTAAAGCACAGACCAGAACAAAAATAACCTCTAATTAAAGCACAGACCAGAACAAAAATAACAAAAATAGTAAACAAGTGTGCTCGAGCAATATAAATGATAATTTATTTTACAAGCAGAGATTAAAAGAGCTTGGCTTGCTCAGCTTCTCAAAACAATAGCTAAGAAGGGATATGACTGTTCCCTATAAATATATCTGGGTATGTAAACATGAAGGGAGTGAAAAATTACTTAAACAACCAGTAGAATATTGGCACAAGGACAAATGAGCATAAATGAGCCATGAATTTATTATGGTGAGAAATTAGGATAAGTACCTGAAAGTAGAAGCACCGGGGGCTTTCAGGCTGATTTATAGAAAAATGAGCTGCCCAGCTTCTCTGTACTCAGCCTGAAAAGGAGTATGCTGGTCTGTCTCTCACCAAAGCGCATGTGTGGGAATGCATGACTGTGTTCATCCTGACATGTAGCCTGTAACACCTACTAGGGAGCTATAAAGGTTTAATTCATTCAGCGTGTGAAAAGAAAAAAATTAAGTGAATATCCTTATGCCATCTCAATCCTCAAAATTAAAATAACAACAATTTTATCATGGCATACCAAGAGCCTTTACAGACACTGTGCTCTCCCGCGGAAGTGCAAGCCCTCATTTCCCTTAGCATGAAGTATGTTTGAGTTTTTTTTAACAGTTGGGAAAATTGGGGGTTTTTTTAAACAAATGTTTCTTAATCTTGATTCTTATTCCTTACCTACTTGTAAACTGTTTATAAATGGATTTTTAAAATGACTGAATTCATCCTATACTTCAAATTATTTACAAACATGTCCAATAAATAGTTTTTATCCTGCAGACTATTTGTAAAATGCATATTTATCTGGAATTGAAAATTCATGCTATGCAGTTAATTAGCCTTCACAGAGGGCTTAAGCAGGCCTGAAGGGTGCCTAGGGCTTCTGCTAGCTCTCGGCATGGGGATGCATTTCCCCTAACTGAATTTACATTTCTAAATTTCTTGGACCATTTTATCTGGAAATCGAATCATCCCCCTCCTCCACTCTCAGCTTTCTGCTTAGATCATTGTACAGTAATTGTTTGCTTTGGTCAGTCTCTCCTAGAATAATGAAATGCACTCCTGGTCCTTCACTAAGTTAAAGCACACTTCAAATTGTATATTAAATTCAGTTTAGGAACAAGTTAGCCAACAAAAAAGAAGAATGTAGGTGTCTTTTACTCATGTCTCTTGTTAGATGTTGATCTTTGGTTTTTTTCCCGTGAATATAATTTTCTCCATACTTAGCTTATTTTTTCCTTATTTTCAGCTTATTTTTAGCTTAACTTTTAGCTCTTTTTTTTTTATTTCTGCATGCACTGTTCATGTTTAACTGTACAACGTTTAGACCTCTTCAAATGTAAAGAGACTTAGTCACTATTTATCCTGACTACTATTCTTCCAACATCTACCTCATTTATTGATAATATCACATTAGGTTGCAATGAAAAAATAGATGGACAATGTATAAAAAATGAAGGAAAATAGTTCTGTTCCATAATATCACAAATCACTCATGATCTTCAGATGAAAATTCTCATTTTTGCCTGCTAGGAGATAATAAACATCATATAAGATGACTCAATTCTCCCTCATCATTTTCACCAATATTTAGAAAATTCATTTGTCAACATCTTTTACATTTCAAGAAAATGCAAATTCCTTCAATTGTCAAAGCCCTGCTAAAACAATTTTGGCTGGAATATTTTTGATGAGTGATGGATGGTCTTTGACTGAAAAAGCCTGGGACCTGTGAGATCTTCCAAATATGTTATACTTTGGTTGTGCCATTACTGTGAAAATTTGAGTGACTCTCTTGATCTGATCTCTGTTACACTGGACTTTGGTCAAGCTTTAAAATTACTGACCAGTATTTACAAGGATCATTATCAACCATGCTCAGTTGTGCATACAAAAATGAACTGTTAGTGTTCAGAGAAATCAGAGCTTCTGTGAAACAAATAGCCATGTGTACATCTAACTATTCTAACAAAAGCCATTATAATTATATTTAAAAGAAAATAAACCATCTTTCAGATCATGTGGGTCTATATCAAACCACATTGCTATCAAATCTGGATTCTGCCTTTGCAAGGACAGTAGGACGAGAAACTGAGAAAGCTGCAGGTGTATCTAGATTTAGGAACAACTTTTCGGCAGGGCATGTATATTGACATTCCTAGAAAGACTGGGCTGCTTGCAGAAACATGACTTTTAAAGACAAAATTGCTGACTAACAAATATGATGTTGTCCCACCTAGCACTAAATGCCTGCTTTCAATGGTGGTACTTTAAGGAACAAGTCACAACATAGAAGCTTGGATCACCAGAATGATATAATTACTGAGAAAGGACATGGCGGGTTGAGAGAGTACAGACTCCATCTTGTTTTATTTCTGGAGCTAATGAAAGCTGCAATTTGTTATTTAGTTAAACCTGGCAGATTAATGACCTATCAAATTAGGGATGCTATATGCTGCATCAAAGTCACAAACGACTTATTCAGATCCCTTACCCATTACACCAAATCTATAACTGAGCAAACCACACACATCTCTAGTGAAACGCATTCCCTGATCAACCACACTGAGATGCTCATCAGTATTGTCATCCCAACGATGGACTTAGTTGTACTGAAGCCATGCAGGATGGCTGTGACAATGCAGTACTTTATGGGTGGATGAGTTGCTCCAGTGTAAGTACATCCTCCCTAAAACATGCTCCCTACATGTGCATCATTCTTAGGTTAGTCTCTGGAAATAAACTGAAACTCTCATCAATGGCTACCTAGAACATGACAACGTGGATTATAAAACCCAGGAAATCTTCACTTTGAAACCAAGTTTCAGAATACAACATCACAAAATATCTGAGAAAGCTGTAAAATGTACTTTGATAGATTAAGCTCTCTTCTGTATAACACAGAATGCAGAGTTTGATGCTGAAAGATTTTAAACCAGCTAGGTGAGATAGAGAAGAATCAATATTCCTTTTGCACATACACGGCCAGCACAGAACCTCATAGCAGTTGTCCTTGGAAGCTGAGCTCTGGAAGAATAATTTCCAGGATTAGATAGTTAGGTGCAATATTAATACTGCAGGCTTAGTCTGATTCTTAATTTTTGATTTGGAGTCACAGACAGGCAATTAATTTAAATTAGGTGCTATCAAAAGGGATGCTGTTGTAGCAGATTTCTCATCTGTTAATTCTGAACTTGCAGCAATGGTATCCAGTCAAGTTTATTTTAATTTATGGGCATATTCAGCCTTCTGCTCAGAAAGAAAAGCAAATACAGAATTGATCAGACTTTCTGAATATTGTTTTTCCTTCTACTTTTAATTTTGTGTCATTTGCTTCCAAATGCCTGACACACAAGCAAAGATGAAATGCATGGCAAAAGCAGTAAATTTCTAGATTGCTAAAACTGATCAAGGTCTGAGTACCCTGGACATGGGTAGAATTGCTTTCCATTTGTTAATGAGCTTCCTACAGTCTATAGGCAAGGGGATTTTTAATTGGAGTATTTCTTAGAAGAAGTATATTCTACAGGTACAATAATATGTCTGATTATGTGAAACATACTTCACATTTTTTTCAAAATTACTTGCTAGTTCTGATAAAGGGTAGCATTAGAGGTAAAACATAGATAGTGCTATTATACTAGTTTTGTGAAAATCAACATCTGACTCCAAGGGTTTGATCTACTGCTGAACAGAGTACCTTGCCTCAGCACCCTGCCCAAAAGACTGGTTTTCTTAATTTAGTCCAGCATCCTCAGCAGACAGTAAAAACATTACATGAACAGCCTGTCATATTAAGAAATAATCTTTCTGACTTGCTGTCCATTTTTCAAATGTAATTTAATCTTGCCTGTGGAAGAGATTTTAACATGAAATGTTGCAAAGACCTCTGACTCCCCTTATTGACCTGGGCCCCACAGTTGCTCTGCATACATCTTACATCTCCTCATATGAAGGATATGGACTTTGCTAAAATAAAACCAGGAACCTTCAACAATTTTGGCATATATAAAATCTGTCAACAGAAATGCCTGGAGGTTGCAAAACTGATCATTTTAAGTTAAAGTGCCATCTTAAACTAGTCCCCCATGGCTGTTCATGTCATGGACATAAAAAAAAGAACACACTATGGGCATAAGTGCCTGTTTCCTACAGAAGCTGTGGCTGCATTCCCCAAGCCACTACTTACTGTGTGGTCAGTTTGTGGTAACATCACTGTTCATTGTGTTGCTGCAGGCACAGCCTGTGCCCAACTTCTTACACCAAGGTTTCTGCAGGGCTTGTTTTTGAGCTTTACAATGACTGATGCACTTGCCAGTGTGAGCAGGGAGTGTCACTGCCCCTTTTGGAGGGACCAAGGAGTCAAGGAAAAGAAAAACAGGATGCAGTTGCATTGATTGTGGTTGTGACAGCTTACACCTAATGAACCCTGCACAACTTCAGTCAAGTATATAAGTCAGGACCACATCTGCTATTTACAGAAGCAGAGACAAAGCTAAGAGAAAGTCAGGGATTTGAACCATGAATTGAGCAGGAATTTTCAAAATAGAAATTTTCGAGAATTTTCTCCTAGCAAGTGTTCAGAATGGTCTGTAGCCACCCCACATAATGCTAGACACAAGGCATCTGTAGCCTCTTACTTTGAAAGTAAGCCTTTGAAAGTACTGTACATCAAATAACTTCTGGGCAGTCAGTAGTCAAATGGCTATGTCTTCTGCTTAGGAAGAATTCCTAGTTAGGCATCTATGCAGCATCTCACATGCACAAATAAATATATAGGAAGAGTTCTCACCATTAAATTTCTCAACTTGGATATCTCAGTTGTACCTATGTTGCATGTTAGGCACAGAACTTTATTTCTGATCTTACCTCTAAGACCTTGAGACAGGAAGTGTCTTCTGGAATTGAGCCAAGACTGACCTTTTCATCAGATCACTTGAAGATGTTCAGCATCATACTTCCAGGTAGTTGGGACAGCTGTTTGAGTGGTAGGCATGCATTGTAATGACTCAGAGAAAGAAAGAAATGAGGCTGAAGAAAAGGGGCTCAGACTCTCATCACCAGTCCTGATTTTGGTTTAGGAGTACTCTAAGGCCACACATCTTGCCTCCCAGGAAAAAGAATGACAAACAGACATTCAGAGTAATCTTTTGTCCAGATGGAATCCCTTTAACAGGAAGACTGTAATTCTGTCCCACAGGAACCAGAATACCAAACCCCAATCTGGGGATTTCCTAAGCAGGGGCTCAGACTCTCATCACCAGTCCTGATTTTGGTTTAGGAGTACTCTAAGGCCACACATCTTGCCTCCCAGGAAAAAGAATGACAAACAGACATTCAGAGTAATCTTTTGTCCAGATGGAATCCCTTTAACAGGAAGACTGTAATTCTGTCCCACAGGAACCAGAATACCAAACCCCAATCTGGGGATTTCCTAAGCTGTAAAGTCTGTCCCACAGGAACCAGAATACCAAAACCCAATCTGGGGATTTCCTAAAACTTCCTGTAAAGAAGATTTATGTTTTTATAGGAAGCCAACAAAGATACCACAGTAAATTGACATCATTTTGAGGCACTAATTTTCACCTGTAGCTTTTTGTGCTATTTTGGATTTTACTAGAGGAGAAGTTACCTTGACTGTGCCAGTTAAATTGACTAAGATTTATCACATTCTCCTAGCAATTTCTTTTATGCTCCTTCAGAGCATTATGTAAAAATTGAATAGGCAGAAGAGTCTGCCCCTGAGCTGTACACAAACAGATGTCTTGCAGTATCTTTCCAAGCCCCTATCCCCTGTTGGAAATAACCAAGCTGCAATGTCCACTCAACAAGATTGTCAAAGTCACCTTTCATGAGAAAGGACAGCAGGGTACAGCTTTCATGGAGCAGGTCCAGCAATAATAACATCAACCCCAAATTAGGCCTTTGGGTAGCAAGGCAAACAGCCAAGTGAATACAAGAATTAGGAAAGTGAAATTCCACAATTATGACCCATTGCTGGTTTCAGAGGGAGAGAGATTTCCACCCAGGATTTCTATGAATGTTTTTTTATATGCAAAGTTCAGAGATTTTTTAAATGCATTATCCTGAATTAATTAGAGAATAAGGAAAATGGAGAGAGAACTGGAGATTAAGGATTTCTAAAAAGCACTAAATTATTTAAAGGACTTAGTTTTTAATAATTATTTTAATCTACACTACTGAATGGTCCAACCTGTTTGAAAAAATGCATACTGTACTTCAAAATTAGATATATATTTTTGAAATAATTCACCAATCCTCTATCTCAATAGTGGGAAGGATACATTCTGTACAAAAGGATGTATATAAACAGAGTAATTAGATATTCTAATAAGCTTAGAGGAAAGAGAAGTTATGCTTCTCTTAAATGAGAGCTTATATAAGGAAGTCACATGGTTAAAAATGGTCTCAATGAAGTACTGAAATTACAAATCAAATAAACAGGAAAGGATTCATTACATTCCTTATTAAGAGAAAGTTGCTATAAAAGTTACGTATCAAATACATAATGTATTTACTTCATTCACCAAAAATTTGGGAATATTTCTTCTATGCCTTTTAAATCAGCTTTGGAAAAGAAATCATCAGGTGTGTGCTACTTAGAAGCTCTTATACATCATGCAATTGCTCATCGGTGGCCTTATTTTATTAATGTACTGTACTTACTATCTCAAAAGGAATCTATGACATAAAAAACTCACTTGTTGAATTACCAACTCTTCAGTGCACGAATGAGGATAGTAGAGCACACAGCTCAGAATAAAAAGAGAAATAGTAGATACACTGAATTTCACAAAGGTTCTTGAGATATTGAATACATATGGTGAAGGAATATAAAATAATTCCTCTGTGACATGTGCTGCTTAGTTTAATAAGCTCTGTAATGCTGGCAATACTTTTTCTTTCTCTGTATTAACTGAAGTATTGTTCCTTGTACTACTTAACTTTTCACTAGACAAGTTTGAAATGAAAATTAACAGCGGAGAAAAATCTGCATATGAATTTCTGGTAGAGCAAGCAAATGGCTGCCTGTACAGCTCATGGGAAGGTGAGATCCAATACAAGTGTGCTGGCCTCCCCACCAGAGCTAACCAGCCAGTGATGGTTAGGCAATAGTGTGTAATGTAGCAGTCTCAAGCTCTTCTACGTCAAATTCAGGTATTTCTACTACAGCACTGTAGGGCTTTACCCCTAAA
>NW_008667510.1:0-32423 GCF_000695815.1 Acanthisitta chloris | reverse complement strand
GATACCTATTGTCATGACCCACCTCTAGGGAGCGAGATGTTTATTATCAATTCTCATCAGGCTGAACAAAGACACAGGGGCAAGTGTCAGGGAACTCCGGGTTTTATTGTAGTTCCCATAACTCTGTGAACCAATCCAATCCAAAAGGTGTTAGCAAACAAGAACTTAAATTAATACAAACAACTTCCACAAGAGTGGGGGATAATAAGCTCTTAATTTGTACAATACAGTACAGTAACTTCTCAATTCCCACAACAAACCTCTTAAAGGTGCAGGCTCACAAACCACAACACGCCACTTTTCACAATCTCCCCCTCCCACAACAAACTTAAGTAAGGAGTATGGGGGTAAAGAGACACAGAAAAGGGAGAGAGCTAACACAGAAAATCACCAGTCCTTAGATCCCTCACTGCCACGTGGATGTTCCACAGCTGGAGCAAAGTATGAGAGTGAAAGACAAAGAAAGGAAAGAGAGAGAGAGTGAGAAAAAGAGAGGGCGAGGGGGCCTGACCCACACCCTTTTGTAGGTAACCTGGTGCAGCCTCTTATGTAAACTAGATTTTTTGCACCATTCTGTTCACGTGTGCACAGCAGTGCTTTGAGCCCTGCTCCAAGAAATGAATCAGAGGGCTTGGGGTGGGGAAACTGAGCAGGAGTCTCCAGCTGAAGTAGGAAGTTGGCTCAAAACACTGTTGTCCCACCTTTACAGGACCCTCTGCTCTCATCACGTCTTACCTGTCATCACAGTCAGAATGTTTGAGACAGAATATGCTTATGTCTGGTCCTCCACATCTGGGTGAGTAACCTTTTCAAGTTTAACCATTTAGGGGCCTTTTTTTTAGAAAAGAAAATCTTCTCACAGAATGCAACCTTAAATGATTATGCTACAAACACTTTAAAACTTCCTCTAGAGCTAAGTGAAATTTTCATCTGAAAGGCAAACCTCTGCATTATACTCCCTGAAATCAATTAAAAACTAATAAAAAATCCTCTTAGTGCATCCTTTACAAATATAGACCACGTGGAAAAAAAAGAGAATGTTCTGGTGTTTTAAGACTCTGGTACTATATTAGCTAAGACTGGGCAAACAAATACCTTGGTATGGTTATTCAAAATATATTGTTACCTTTTCAACTTATTAAATATTACATGAGATGTATCAGACAGTCTTAGACTCATACTAAGCTGCTTCAGGTTATCTCTAGAGATAACTGAAAGATAAATGTTAATATTTTAGCATATGCACACATGTAAACAAATACAGTTATCCTTGCATATTAAGAGCTCTATATTTGAACAATAATTTTAGAGCAGATGATTTGTGGGTTCTGAATGTATTTGATTTAATATTGAATTGATTTTCTAGGCAATGTACTTGATCCAGTTTTTTGCATTTGATTTAGCAGATGGTAATTTTGATTCGGTATATGAGGTACATGGCATGGTAGGTGAAATGGTTGATAAACAGGGAATTCAACTGAATAGGAAGTATATTTCATTTCACAGCTGATTGTCTATTTAAAATATTCTTGTTCAAGGGGGAAAGAAACGTGCTTTAACATGGCTTGTTGATTTCATCACTAACTGTCTTTCTAGATACCAATATGCAGTAAATATTTTAATTACAATGTTGCCTCTGTTTTTCTCTTTCAATGTCTTATGCATCCAATATAATTTTAAATTTCTGAACCAAGCATAATTTCCTCCCTGATTCTCTGCCTGACCTTCCTAGGCAGAGGGATCTCTATTCCCAGTTTTGTCTCCCTCTGTGCCTGGCCTCTTGTCTCAGACTAGAAAGACTACCTCATCTCCAGTGTCAGTGACTAAATTTTTCTTCTCATCCAGCTTACACCTATGGTTTTCTTTTCTTGTTCATATTTTCTTCTATTTAGGAAAAGCTCTTTCCATTGTTGCATACCATCGCCTTTCTCCTTCCTTATTGACAGATGAGTTCAAGTCTCACCGTCACTCCTCTGTTTTGAATGGTCTGAGTTTGGTTTTTTTGCCCTTCGCTCTCCTGTCTATTCATCCTCTGAGTTTGGTTTTTTTGCCCTTCGCTTTCCTGTCTATTCATCCTTTTTTTTTTGCTAATTGTCTCATCATTTCTACTTTTATCACATCTTCCTATTGTTTCTAGCAGTCCAGGTGAACTGTTCTTGCTGATACCAGCCCTATCTTGCACCTGCTACCCTACTTTTTTTTTTTCTGTGGATCCATGGACACTTTTGTGCTCACCCTCCATCTCAGACATGATTCAAAGAGGAGTAGAGTATGAACTGGGAATTTCTCACCAACTACTCAACACAATTCTTCTCCTTGAAGCTGTGTTTGCTTCTCCCTCAGTGTAAGAGTTTAAACCTGGAGTTACGTGTGCTTGCATTGCATCATCCCACTTCCATGAAAGAAAAGGAATTGGTGAATATAGAGGAGACTTGGGGGGACCATTCCTTACCCTGAGGCTTGGGTCAGTCTGCTGGAGTGGCTGCCTAGGACTTCAGAGAAAGAGGAAGTCTTAGAGAAGAAAGAAAATAGTCAAAGAGGAAAACAAAACCATCAGGGCAGAAAATCTCATTTAAGAGAGATATCTCTGAAGAGACACTGGGTCAAAGGCTACAAACACTCCAGCTGTCCTCCAAGAGGATGTGGACTGGGAGGCCAAGACTCCACAGGAACAGCAAGAGGATACAAGCTAGTTTATAAGCCCAGAAGCAGCAGAAAACATAACAAAATGCTTGCAAGTAAACAACAGAGAAAGATTAAATGTTTCCTTTAACCTCCCTAAACTGTGTTAACATGATTTCTGTCAGAAACTACACTGTTCAAAGTGGGCCAGGTCACTCCAAACCATTTCATGAGTCAAATCCAAGGCTTCCCAGTTGTTTTAGTAATACAAAAGTGTTTATATTCTGATGATACCACGTTTATCTCTGAACCGGAAAAAAACAAAACCACAATGTTTGAAAAAGCAAAGGCACTGTTTGATGCATATGGCTCTGGGGAACCTGAGAGAACCCCAGGGAAGACTGGAAAAGCAGTGGCACTGAGATGTACATTCAGTTATTTTAGTACAGCACACCAAAGCTGTTTAAAGAAGCCAAGTAAAAGCTGTAGCAGAGGTGCCTGAAGGTTACTACAGGAGCCTTGACCCCAGAAAATCCACTTTTCAGGAAGCTCCAGGAGGAAATGTCATAATTTGGAGACCAAAAACAACCCCATAAAAAAAAAGAAGAAAATGAGCTCAATAAAAATATGGATATTTGGTCCTTTTGGGTCAAATGATATGTTCATAATGCCTGAATTCCCATCTACACTATCATTTCATAGAGGGACAAAAATAAAAGATTTCACTGGTAAAAATCTGCAAAATGCCTCAGATCCAGATTTTTAAGATATCTATGGACAGAATAGCTATATTAAAAATTTTGGGAATAAAGTGCTTTTATATCTCCCTTTTAAATTCATAAGTGCTATGTAGGTGAATTTCAATGTCTCACTAAAATTTCAATGTCTCAACTATATTTTTAAGTTGTGAAGTACCTTGAAGAACACAGGCCAACATGTCGTAGAATCTTTTGAAAATTAAATGCAATTTCTTGTGTTCATGTGTTACCAGTTTTAACCTTTCTGCACCAGAAAAAAGACTGTAAGGGTCAAAAGCAGATTTGTAGGGTTCTGAGTAAATAAACAGAACCCTGAAGCAATACCAGTTACTTTGAAATTTCTACCAGGAAATTAAGTAAACTGAACCTAAATAATATAGAAGAAGTAAAAAATACGCATTTTATCCAGTTGTGTTTTATTATGCTCAGTTATGCAAGTTGACAGTGGAATTCTAAAAATGCACTTTCAGATAACTGTGTGAGGTATGAGTCTCCATTTTCATAATTTTGTGATCTATTTTTCATAATGATGACTTATAATAGTAGCTGATGACAGTTTTGAAGGTTTATATTGTTAGAGAAAGATACATCATGCCAGATTCAACAGCCCCAGAGGGATGAAGCTGCTGTTGTTCCATGCACCCTGGTCCAGATGAAGCCAGGATAAAGGTGTGTTCCCAGAAGACACACACACACAAGGCACATGTAGATCAAGTGGGCAGTCACACAGAGCACATATAGTCAGAATGCTCACATGAAAACAGATTGACCAGCAGACTGACCAGCCCACTATTTAATCCCTTTTATTCCCTTACCCCTTTATTTTCCCACACCTGTTCCTACTTGTATAACCTAAATTCCCCCCAATGGTGTCTCTCCTAAACATTCCATAATAAGTCCTGTGCAATCCCAAACTGTTTTTTCCTGCATCTCATAATATGTCCAAACCCCAGTGATGGGCCTCGAAGCAGCTGTCAGGGTGTAACTTGTACTGCCCCTCCTGCCATTGTCTCTCCAAGCTCCTCTGTGGGTGTGCAGAAGAGCTTTTACCACATAACCTAAAAGATACTTTAAATAAATATAATGTGAAGTGCAATTATGCCTGACAATGCAACTACAAATATCCAGTAAATAATTCTATACAGATAAAGTCACAGCTACTTTGACTGCAAAAATATTTGTGTTTCTTTATTCTAAAAAGTGGCTATATGGAGAAGCATTAAAATTGTCATAATTATAAACAGATGTTTTGTATGTTCACGCATGTGTATTGTTCTTGTATCACTGGGAAGCTTTATTATTGTGCTACCTTTACATTCACAGCAGAGGCAGTATGCTGTGGTGTACCTAAGTTTTCAGAAATTGCCATTTGGAATTGCCTCTCAGCACACTCAGAACCACAGCAGTCAGGTCACCACATTTTCAGCTTAAATACCACTCTTCCATACTTCTGATTAATGAGTTTCGCTTTAGTGTTCACTCTATCAACTACCTAAAATTTAAACTTGCTATCAAATCAGTACAAGCTTTTCCAGTGTTCATTAGTCAACTCTCAAATGTTTTTCCTTCCTTATCATCTTTTCTCTGTGTTCCTTAGATGTATTAAGCCCTTCGGAGATGCACTGTAAAGGTCTTACCATATAGAATTACCTTCCCATTTCTATGTTTAAGCTACCTTTCTTTACAATACCAAGTAAAAGTCCCCAGAGTTGCAAAGGACAAAATAACTGTAGGACATAAATTCAAACAACCTATGTGCCCCACTTAAATCACCCAGGTCCCCTATAGATTGCGTGATCTGGTATGATAAACCTTCATAAGTAAGTGATTACCATGACATATTTCTATGATGTGTCACTATTTTGGTTTGTAGGTTGGGTATAAAGTTGAAGTTTATTGAAGTTAATGCACTTCATCCATATGCCACAGTTTAAAGAAGACATTACAACTTGACCCCTGGAGAAAACATCTGAACTTCAGTGGTATTAAAATTATATGCATAAAAATATATCTCGACACAACTTTATATATATGATTATATATAAATACATGTATGTACTATATATATGTATATAAATCCCTTTACCTATCAGCAAGAGGGTATACCACATTTTGTCATGATTAATGGCTCTGGCAAACTTGATGTTGGGTGTTGTCACAACAAGATTGTATAAATATCTTCAGTCAGGAGGCACATCACGTTTAGCCTCATTTATCATAATTAGCTTAAACTATTTCAACATTATAATAAAGGCTATGGAAGCTGTTTTAGTTGTTTATTTATTTTAGAAAAAATATTTTCCATATGCCATGGTATCTGCTATGCACTTGACCTTTTAATCAAAATGTTCACAGTCATTGCTTTTCATCCTATGTTTACTTACTGATTACTTTTGCTCATGATTTGTGTGCTGCCCGAGTGCTGAGTAACCAACAGCCAGAAGGGTGTCTTGTTAGCATGAAACACAGGTATTATGCTGATCTAGGAGATGGCTGAACCACCCCCCCAACCCTGATGCAGGACTGACTACCTTCTTGCATCTTTTATTAGTCTGTGGAGCTGCAAATCATAATCATAGTGATAGGACACTGCCCAAGGAACTGTGAGGGAGTGCCTGAGCCTGTGACAGAGAGAAAAAATATTGCAGATATGCTTTAGAAACTTTTCTTCTTTCTGTCTTATTTGCAGCAATTAAGCTATATGAAAACTCAAGATCAGCCCAGAAATATAAACCCTCTTCTTCAGAAAAAAAAAAGAAAAAAATCAAAATTAATTATTAAATACAAAGCAACAACCTGTTCTGCAGCTTTCTTTAAAAAGAATTAATCAGAATAAATACCCCCCCCCATTATAAATAACCCCCTCTAGAATCCAGAATAAATTTTACATAGGCTGTACCTCAACACAGAATGTAAAATCACAAAACAAAAAAGTTTCCCCATAAGTATTTTGCAAAAAGAAGCAACTAACCTCCCTGATAGGGCTGATCAGTATTGACCTCCTTACTAGATCAAACTCAAAAGTCAGACTTCTCATTAAGTAAAGATTTTTTCTAATTGAAAGGAAAAAAAATATTTCTGTAACATTGTTTAAAAGTTCACCCAAAGGAGTTTTTCAAAGGCTGGATTGGAAAGAAACATGGTCCACTATAAACAGATAGTTAGAGAAGCACCATAGGCAACGCAATCTTGCTCTTACTCAATGTACATGAAGAATATTGATAGTGGAACTCAATTATGAATGACAGAGAAAAGTACTGAAAATTAATCTGAATTAAATGAAGGCCATTGATCATTGTCAACAACTATGAAAAGCCCCCAAAAAAAAGCCCAAACTAAAACCCAGCTCAGCATATTTGGGGAGATAACTGAAAAGTAGAACAATAAATCTGCTTTAATAGTCATTTAAGTCAAATAGAAATCGGACAATAGAAGTCAGGTAGAAAAGAATCAGTCTAACAAATCCATTTGCAAATGGATTTGCAAATATGAAAGTTAAAATATGAATATTCTTCTCCACGTCTTATAAGTAATGGGACCACACAGAACATCCATCAGGTAACATATGGTTCAGAAAAGAGGTGTAGAGCTTGAACGAGTCGTATCTATAAGTGTTTCTAATAAAACACTTAGAAAGTGAGCAAGCTAGAAACAAAGCAATTCAATTTTAAAAAATTTAAAAGTTGAAACAGCACAACTTTCTTCTAGAAGGAAATGTGGTATATATGCTTTCCACCTCCTGAATAGTACAATTCAGTAGTATTGCTTGAAGCTTGTAACTGGAAAATCAATCACCCACTGACATAGATGCTGAACAGAGGTGTTCAGATATAACTTGTATTGATATTGAATTGAAGAACAGAGGAGAACAGAGATTTTACCTGAAACCCATTTTAAAAGAATTTTATCTGCACCTCAATTTAACTCGAATAAGGAAATAAATGTGTATTCTGTGTCCTCAGCCTGAGTAAAAAAAAAAAAGAAGGATCTACTATTAGACTCAGACAAAAATCTATCAACTAGCTCTTGTCATTATTTTCCTGCTGCTTTTTGATTCTTATTTGCACAGAGCTGCTTTCATCAAATTTATTTTTATTATTCTGAATTACTTATAAATGAAAATGCTGAATCATAAAACTGTTGTAACATATCTTTAAATTTATATGAAACAGATTTGCAATATACCACCTGTACCACTTTTTAATACTTTTTAAAGGTGTTACTGTCAAAGGGTAGAATTTCCTTACTTTTTAAAACTATTAAAGTACTTGGAATAAAATGGTCAACGATGCCTAAAGAGGCAAAAAATGTAACTCCTAAATTGACACAAATTATTTCTTGAAATGTTGTTTAAGATGTTTAGACAGTATTTAACTTTCTCCATATTCTGAAAGAAAATTACAGGTTTAAATGGTGCTAATGTTAAGGGTAAGATTAGTCTTAACTGGATTTGATCATAGAGATTGGAATTTATCTCTTAGCTTACCACTCCTCTCCGAGGCACAGTTTGACTTTGCAAATCAAGAGATACCTTTGCTAATAAAAATATTTGCTATAATGCACCAGAGATTTGGCCTTTAATTTAATTCCTCTGCAAAACCTGTTGAACAGATCTCTTAATCATCACCTCAAGAAAATATTATTAGCTTTCTTGCTTTTTTTTTTGTTAGTTGGTTAGTTCCACACCTTAGCACAACTGGCCTTTATTTTGTCCCACTATTCCCTTAAGAGTTCAGGAAGAAAGGATCATTAACCTCTGAGAGAAAAAAAAATGTGCTCAATGAATTCTCAACAGATTCTGAGCAGAATATAAAGACAAACAAAAGGAGAACTTCTCTGAAATTACCTTTAATCTACGGGACAGTGTTGTCTAAATGCAAATGAATTCACAAATCTCATTGCAAATCCATGGGAAATCTGGTAATTCCAAAACATGGGCTAATAGCCCAATTTCTGTGAAGGGAAAGCCATCCTGGGAGAACTGTTTTTAGGGGGGCCAATACTGGGAAGAGTTGGAGTTAAAAAAGTATTTTAAAATATATTTATATTTATAGTACAGCAGTATGTCAATGATAAAACTGTAGGCAGCCCTATAAAATACTCACAGAAATACCTATAAGTAAGATCTTCATACCACACTAAATTCCCAAGCATTCCACTGCAGAATGATGTGTATTTCCTTCCCCACTCTCCAACCTCCCTTCCACAGATGGGTATCAGACCACAGCACCAGCAGGGTGCTTCAAAGAAGGGAATAGTGAATGAGAATGAGTTGCAAAAGAGGATTCAAAGAAGAAACAGCAGCAAAAAAGCAACACAACCTAGATTTGACTCACTTCAATTCACTCTGTGACACTGCCCACTTCCAAATTATTACAAGAATAATTTTGTGAAAGCCTTTATTGAAACTAATATTCATGTGCTTCCAGTAGTTAAAAAATGACAGAAAGCAAACAATTTCTTAATTTTTGTTGCTTCTGAAAATAACCTTATAATATTTTTGACATAAATAATACATAGATCCTATAGCATATACATTGACTTAGAGAAGGTTAAAGGGGAGTGTGGAGTGCAGCCAACTGGTCCCAATCTACCCCTTTCATGTGTCATGAAGGGTGAGCATTAGCCATGAGACTTAATCAACATCAGATTATGGATTTTCAAATACTGGACACTCTCCTTTCCCTATTCCAGATTAAGGAGGAATATTGAAATATTGAATTCACTTGAAAAATGGAAACACATCTGAACGGTTGTTTGTGTCTTTGAAAAGGGCAACTCTCAGAGGAACAAAACATTCAAAAGGAGCTCTTTTCATAAATATAGCATCTCGCAGAGACAATGAATGGCTGGAGATTTCCACTTGTCAAATTATTTTTTCATGGCTGCTATGTTAGATTGCAGCTGGTAGAGTTGATAAACAGTCAGTCTACAAATCTCCACACTTTTACCACTCCATTTGGAAAGCTATTTGTGCCCAAGATGCAGTCAGTCACCCCAAACAACTACGAAAATAGAATCCTCAGCTCTCCTGAAGCTGCCCCCCTGCTGAGCCACTGAGGTTACATCCTTCTTCAGAATTATCCTAGTCCTTTTCTCCTTGTTGAAATAACAGAATTTGCCCAAAACACTATGACAAATAACTCAATCTCCCTCTGTCATATCTATTCTCCTACCACACTCAAAATTTCTGATAATGTTGCAGGATAAGATTGCAAAATGAATGTGCATTTTGGCATCGGAAAGTGATTTTGACTTTTCCATTGTCCTCTAAATCTTCTCTCCTTATTTTTCATGCTGTTAATTGCCTTGGTTTTGCTTCATGCAAGGGAATTTCGCTTACCTCTAACTCTATCACCACTGAGCAAAGTCCAGTGTATAAGGCTGACCCCTTTTTGTATAAACACCACCTGAAATGCCAGAGCTTGACTGCAGGCTCACTTCTACTTGTTTTACACATGACAGTGAAATTGCTGTAATTACTTCTATGATATGCCAATAAGATGACAAAGAAAGTTCAAAACACATCATCCTATGCATAAATCTAATTTATTCCTCTGGATTACTAGGACATTTATTTTGTCACAAGCTCATACCTATATACACAGTGTATGTGGATGTCTATTTTTCCCAGAACAGGGACCCTGCCTGGCTGTGCTAGATGTCTTTCCCTCGCACTTGCAGACTCAAGTCTTATCTAGATGGAGTTAACGGCAACTAAAACAACTCTATTTGACCAAATGCTCAATCTCATTGTTAGTTCAGGCAGAGATTATAGTCACACTGTTCACATTGGTGTGGCTCATGTCACATCAGCACTTTCAGTATAAATTGTCCTAAAAATTCATTCCAAGATGAAACATGATTGGCGTATCAGTTCCATACTTGAAAGTCTTTTATAACAAAGTAGAAAACAGTTTGATTTTTAAACTGTTAGAAGAAAATCAAATAAATGCTCAATGTTGACTACTCATACAGCATAAAATACCTTTTTTCTTAGAAGCTGGCAGTCACTTCACCTAGACTCTGTTCACTAGATTCACTCTAAGTCTGTATGTAGGTGGAATGAGAGTTGTTAGGGACAGAAAATTTGAAAATTAGGAAGAGGACACAGGATGCATGGCAAAGTAATAGCAAAGTTGAACTCATTCTCCTTCACTATAAGAGCTTGGTGTACTAGTGGTGTGAGAAAAGAATGATGAACAGTCTTATATTTGAGTCTTCCTTTTCCTGAGTGTTGAATCTCTTCTGTGACATGAATCAGGTATTTGCATTTCATACAAGCATTTAGAGTAATACAGATTAAATTAACGCCCTCAGCATTTCAGGTTGAGTTGATTAGCATGCAACCCAGACAAGTGACCTGGTAGACTGTGACCATCACAGCAGGACTTTTGGTTCCAGCACTGCTTCCAGGAGCATGACAACTTAAAACTGTTCAGCCAGAAGTCTTGGCAGACTCTCAGTTTCATTAAGGCAAGCTTACTGAGGAACTTTTTAGATCAATATAGTCAAAGAGAATATACACAGGAGGCTCCCTTCTAATTCCAGTCTGCAAGAAAACTACAGTTAGAGATACTGGAATTTGTTTTAAAATATGTTTGGAGACATATTTCTCTGTTGCTGACAAAAGATCAAACTGCTTTAGAAAGCAGCCTATTTATGTTTTTGATAGCAACCTTTGCCCAAGCAGCATGGCAGGACAATTTTTCTCTGCCAGGTAAAGACCTATTGAGGAAACCGATTGACAGACTATGTTCCCAGAGCAAAGTAAACTCTTGACACGGCTGACTGGATCATGTTCTTCCTGGGCACTTGCTATGTGTAAAATGCAATAAAAAAATAAAGATCACTGTAATGTTTATGACATATACCTAAAAATCCTTTCAAGTCAGAGGAAGAACTTCCAGCTTCACCAAACAGCATGTTCTTTCCAACCAAGGCATCCAAACTGTTGATAGAGAACACACTTCTTGTAAAAAGCTTTCAGAAGGCTTAGTAGTTTAGAGGCTGCAGGCATAATCCAGTTTCAAATGTTCACAAAATCACAAGGCTTTGAAATTCCCTGAAGCAGCAGCTTTCTGGCTGACAAATGTCCTATTGGTGGGTGAGAGAGAATTCAGGGTCATGGAGATCAATGGGATCTATTCTTTGGTCACTCCTGCCTGACCCTTAGAGCATTTTCTGCTACAGCAAGTGTTCTAATACCTCAATTCTCAGCTTTCCCCTTCCTGCTACCAGAAATAAGTCAGGACTCTTTTTTTTCATTAGTTGTCATATATTCTCTCTGCATTTCTGCCAACACCTGAGATGTGCAATGGCCCTAATCAATTTTGCAGGTTCAGTTGAAAAAGAGCCAAATTTTGGCTACTTCATCTCCATACAAGTTGCATCGATTACCTCACAGACCAGTGAACATACCACTAGAAAATCTGACCTAACAACTTCTTGCAGGATGGATTAGTAGTGAGATAAACTGAGATAAACCCTTATTTTGCTAGGTTTTAAAAGAAAAAATAAATAGACTATGCAAGATCAACCTTTTTTTAGCAATAGGAGACAGAAAAACTGTCAGTGAAATGGACAAAGTCATGCAGTAAACATGCAGTCAGACCTCCAATGGTAAGCAAGAACTGGAAATTTGTCCTCAAAACCTGAAACAGAGGGCAGGGGAATGCCCTTAACACAGCTCCATATGCACATGGGAGTACTCTGCTTCCATCTGCAGCAAGCAGGCTGATATGAATTGCAGTATAGCAAGCAGTTTTAGAAGGAAATAAAAATTTAACCTGAAGTTTGTCAATACTCATGCCACTCCCTACAGATGGACATGGTGACGAAAGCTATTTTTCAGTGCATTCATTATGCAGAGAGTTGAGCCTTGTGAAAAGATGCTATTGCTATTCACAAAGATCCTGCCTAGCCTGAGCCCAGCCTGACCTCTATGGAGTGGCTCCACATGCACAGACTTGGGAGAGGAGTCTGCAGAAAATTAGGAGGATGGTTACTTCTTTCTTGTTTCTAATTCAAAGTGGCTCGCATGAGCACTGGAGGCAAAATCATCTTCTCCATGTTTCTAGCACTGGTTTTTCAGCTAGTATAGAAAAGGATGAGTGTAAAGCGTACCAAGCTCAAGTAAGAAGGCATAGAAGAAGGATGAATATGGAAAGAAGCAAAGGAAGAATAATAAACAAGCACTGATGGTGATTGTCAGTACGTGGGGCAGAAGGGAGCAGTTGGAATGGACACCTCTGCCAGACACAGGAACTGAAATGCAGTCAGGCAACAGTTTGGCAATTTAGCAGCAGAAGTACATTCCTTGTCCCTCTCTAGTGCCAGATCTGCAAGAGGATGACTTCATACCACAGGCTTCCCTGTTAACTCAAATGGCTTACATCTGTGCTGCTGACCTGAGAGTCCTGATTGTAAGCTATTGCACTATAACATTGTGCACTCCCAAACTGCCTGTTCTTCTCTGCACAACCCAATACTGATAACAGCAGTACCAATGATACCAGTACTGAGATTCCCACTGATCTCCAGTTTTAATTACCCCATAATCCTATGGCCGTAATGAGACCAAAAATTTTGTACAGTTCTACTGGAAGATGCATTGGTTTACTCTGAAATATGCACCTGTCTTATTTTCCTTCAGCTGAAAAAGTCCATCCAAAAAGGTGACAGGCAAACAGGTCTCAATTCAGGTGCCTAGCTGTAACTATGTGACTGCCATCTGAGAGGCAGTCAGATGACTAAATTTAGGAAACAGAAATAATCCCAGAGACTGCTAGAGTCAAATACTGTGCTAAAACCTCTGACAAGTTTTCACAATCACTACACACCGCATAGTCTTCTACAGAGAAGTGCAGAGGACGTTATGATTCAAATTATTGAAAAATATCCAAATCAACAAAACTGAAGTAATTTTGTGACTATTTTTGCCAAAATGCCAATGTGAAACCAGTTCAGTCTTCTAAGATAGCACCCAGAGCCTTGCACTAGCAACATGCATTTCACACTTAGGTTTTTCATTTTATATGCAATGCACTACAATTTGATTCCACATCCTCAAAGAATTTTACACACATTAACTAATTACTCCTGACAACACTCCACTGAGGTAGGTGTGAATGTATAATTTCATTGTATAGATGAGGAATCTGAGACAGATTTTCCTGTCTCCGCTGTAAGCACATTGAAAAATAAATCTCTATTAACTAAGGGAGTTCCAGACCCAGACTAAACCAATGGCAAAGTTGAGAGCTGGACATTTTGTTCTTTTCCCTGTTATCTGTAGTCATTCTAAAATATCACACTAACTTCCTCTTGTTCCTGTGTGAAAGCTTTCAGCGAGGGTCCCTTCCTTTCCCAAGTAGTTGCTCGAAACCTGATGCAATATAAGCCCTTGAGGAAACCAGGGGTTTGGATTTAATGTTGTAAAAAGATGGCAAACCCTTTCCAACTCGGTATGGTCAGAAGTTATTTGATGAATGTGCCTTCTCTGGCAGAGACACTGCTGAGAGATGTGGCATCTTTACCAGAAACACTAGCAGGGAGCAGGCAGGAGAGCCCTGGCAGTCCCTCTGCTGTGGCACCAGCCAGCTGGGATGCCCAGTTCCCAACCACAGAGGCAGGTCAACCCATTCCTTGACTGTCAACCCACTCCCTGAAAGCTCCTCACTTAGCAAGATGCTGGGCTCCACAGATTGCTGAAGATGATGTATCTTTAGTCTGCTTTGTTTCCCAGGCAATCACTGTACACTGGTATCTCCAGAGCAGAGTATATAATATATAAATTACCAGGGGACAGATACAGACCCATTGCTTAAGGACCCACACAAGGCATTTCTCATGCAAAACTCCTTCCACACAAAATGTCCTTACATAAGAATTCCTGTTTTAAAGAAAAAAATAAAATTTGTTTAATCTGAATTCAAGACTTTTTTATATGTACTTTAAAGACTCAAGGAAAATTACTGTTTTTATCGACAGTCAATTTAGGAAAATACCATACTTCCTAATTTAGAATGTCTGCAAATGTATTTAAGACTCCTAACACTTTGAAGAAATTGCTTACTAAGCTTACTGATGCCCAAACTTTGGATCAGGCCAAATACTAATGCCAAAAAATGAAGGAGTTGCAAAAACTTAGTGGAGCAAGAGGGAAATTAAAAAATATCTCTTCTTTCATAAGGCGAAGTCAGACTTTTATTTTTCTAATGACTGTCAGCAGCCTGTACCCAGCTATGTGGATAACTGCTTATGTACACCTACACTAACACGGTTGATCTTGGTGAGGCTTTTCCAGGCAGAATTTTTTCTATTTGGTCTTAAGCTGAAGAGACTTCTATCACACCAAAACGACTGCCATTTCTGTGCTTCCAAATTTGCATTAAAAAAAAGTATTTAAAATATAATTTAAAATATAAGCCTGGAAACCAGCAGTAAGCATGAACTTCAGGAGAAGCTGGAAGGGACAGGCAGGGAAGATGTGTCAAACAAATGGAATTACAACCACTACATAACAACAGCTGAAAAACAGGTGTGGATTTTTAATGTAATTTTTGTGCATTAACAGAATGTAAAACAGATACCTTTCCTTGCAAACTACATGTCTCTGCAACAAGGGCTCTTCAGATACCAGGCAGGCACCTGGGTAACAGAAATGGCTGAAACTCCATGTTGTGATAGTATCTCAGGGTGTATAAATAGTTTATTTCTTTTAGCTTTCTTAAAATGAGGCATGTTTGAGGTAAGTGACATCTCCTTGGTAAATAATTTCTGCAAAAAAGGCATGTGTAAAACAGTCACTGTGTACATTCACTTTTCTTGCTTGTATTTTGCAAAACATGGGACTAAAGGTTTATTTACTGTGATTCACCTTCTGCAGAAAAAATGCAAGTCAACTGCTGCCTGATTTCTGTTCAGAAATGCAAAGATATAAAAAGCAAAAAAAAAAAATCTTTAAATTTTAAAGGGATAAACCCACCTAACACAGGCATACTGCATCATAGCTCATCTGATGGGGCAGTTTGCCATTTAATACGATACATCGAAAATCAATAAACGTTCAATTTTAGCAGGTGTTCTCTTTGCTACATTCAAGACTTTTACTGTGCCCTGAGATATTTATGAAGAGTCTCTTCCACTGCAGACCTGGATAAGAAGCGATAGATAGCACTAGGATGTGCAGCACTATAAAAACAGCTCTGCAAGCTGACAAAATTCTGTGGAAAAGACCCACTGGAATAAACATTGTATAGGGAAAAAATGGTGATAGATGTCAGTGAAAATTGCAAGAAATGTACTGTCTGCATGCATCATTCCTTGTGGTTAAATCTATCATTCCCATTGGCACATGAAATGCCTATACTCTGGGGAAAAAGCAAAGCATTAGACAGCTAGATCAGAAGGATGAAACATAGCTTCAAAGTTCTTGAGTAAGATAAGAGCAAAGCAAACTTTATATGGTTGATTGAGAATGGATGGAGGAACAGATGTGTTGTGAAATAATTCACAGGCTTTATTGAAACGCAGTACATAGCACTGAGACCTTTGCATACAGCCTATAAGGAACCCAGTCCACACAACTCTGTCTGCATGTCTGTTTTTTGCTTGAAAATAATAATGAGACAATGTTTGCATATATTGGGATGACATAAGAGGTGACATCAATGCAAGTTTTGTGGTCTATTAGAAACCAAGGGTAGAGGAGTGAAGAATGCTGAAATACTAAGTAGAAATAACTGAAATTTGAGTTTTTTTTTCTTACTAAGTAGAAATAACTGAAATTTGAGGTTTTTTTCCCTAAATTGAGAACAAATTTGTAGATTTAGTACAGCTTAGATCGATTTTGTTTAATAAAATTGTGTTAGCTGGCCAGATGATCAGAGGGCAGGGTAGTGGCATGCCATGACAAGTGACCCATATTAGTGGTTCTGTGGCTTAAATTCTAATGCCCTCAGGATCTCTTAATTTGATCAGGTTTCAAGATATTATAGACAGAAGAGAGGCTTGTGAGCAAGCTTCAAGCATACTCCATCTCCTCCTATTTCCAGGTAAAGCAAGGCCAGGGCCCATGTGAGAACCTGGGCATGTTTCAAAGGATTCCTCAGTCTCAGAGAGAGAGAGACCACAGGACAACATTCATCTTCTGGAAAACTAAAAGGACAAGATCAGCACATTTGAAAAAATGTATTAATGCAGCCAATATTAATGTTTATTATTCTTTTTTTTTTTTAATAGGGCAGCTTATACAAAATTGCCACTGGAAAGAAACACAATAGTGTCTTTTTACATTTATACATTGTTTCAATGATCTTGTATCCCATAAAGTAGAAGGGGAAAAATAATAAAAAATTACTCGCACCATGAACCATTTGGGTCTCTTGGCTGTCATTATAGTTATTGCATCCAAATAGACATAGACAGCTTAATGCTTTGCTCTGATCCACTATCTTATTTCCCAAAGACATACTCAACACGAATGACTACCTGTGTGACACAATGGAACTCATAATTACTTTTCATTTAACAAAAACCAGCAAATGTTAATGAAGAGTTCTGAGTATTTCCCATATCTCAATATACTGCTTTGGGACTCTTAATCAGCCTGTAAGCCTGTTTTGAGCAATAAAGATAAACACAAAGACTGGTAAGAACATTTCTAGTGACCCTTAATTGTACAACTTCAAACAAAACATCAGGGAAATAAAAATAGCAAACAAATAAAACCCCACAGCATGGTGACAGATGAGTATAATGGAGCATATGAGTGACAAGGCTAAGGAGTACATTTTCAAATGCTCAGAGACAAAAGTACATGAGTGAAGAGACTTGAAATTTCATTGAGTAAAGGGAGATGAAGACGTAGAAATTATCTAAGAAGAAAAACCAACATTGATAAAAAGAGATGAAGGAGTAAATTAATTTAATATTAAGATAAGGAATAGTGCTATGAAAAAGGCAAATGAAGTGACAGCTGGGAAAGAGCATACAGGAAACTATATGCACAAATTGCAAATTAGAAAATTCAGTAAGTTTTCCTCATTTCCTGACTTCAAAGAAGGAAGGAGTGAAAAATGTAGGTAGATTAGAAACTAAAATAAAAATAAAGACAGTTATATAGATGAGCTGAAAACCATTAAAGTTTTTTGAGAAATCAGTTGAAAATGACAGTAAATTATTACCTTGTGAAATCTCTTATCTGTTGAAAATTAGTAGTCATATACCAATTCCTATCAATAGTTGAAATATCTTCATGTTTGCAACCTCATAAGAAATTAAACAAACAGCTGTGAAACAGTCTTAGCTAACTTCTTCTAAGAGGATTTGTTCTCAAGGTCAGTCAAGCAAATAATTTGCTGTGATTTACCCACCAGGCTTTACACATTTTTTTATCCTTTTGAAATTTGTACAAACAAGTTGTTTTGCAAACTCTGTTTAAGAGAATTTGTTTGGCAACCCTCCTAATGCCAGAGCTATGTTGTATGACACTAAAAATCTTCAACATGCCAGGCTTGAAAGGTGAGCATCATTGATTGATTTTGTTTGTAGGCTTAGGATTATTCTTGCTTAGAAGACCATACTCTTAGAAGACATTTGGAACAACATCTGTATTCAATTAAAATGTCTATTAGCAGCTATATGCCTCAGTTTCCCACTGGCAAAACAGAAACATCTCTTTTCCTCTTTGTAAGAATACATTTCTTTATATTGCTTAGTGACACTGCAATATTCCACATTCATCAGGCAAATTTATAGGTAAATGTGTAATTTCTGCCAGCAATAGTGTTAAGCAACTATCTTTGTTTCAGGTAAAATTAATAGAATTTTAAAATAAAAATGGCATATTATTAAATTCTTTGTAAAGGCCATAAGATAGATAAAAATAATGTAAGAAGTAATTGACTCTAACTGTGCAGTTGTGCTGTCCTGGTCCTGTTCTACAGGCATAAAAACAGTCTTTAATAAGAGAATTTCTAGAAAATGTAAAGTCCTGAGTTCAATTTATTTAGTCTTCATAAAACCAACTGAGCATAGTGTCATATAGCAAACTGCTATGGAATAGAAAGACTTGCAAGAAAGAATTGCAAAATGGCTAAAGAACCATAAGAAACTCTTCTGTGTTTATATTCATAGGAGCTAGAGCAGATTGCCAGTGGAATCTCCCAAAGAATCTCTCAAGATCAGTTTCATCTACTATTTTCATTAACAACTTTGGCAGAAAATATTGCTGTGGTCTTGTAAAACCTGCTGAGGACATGAAGTTGAAAGGTACTATGAACAGAGAAGTAAAGATACCATTCAAAAACTTAAATGACCTCAAAAGCATAAATAATAAAGTGGGTTGAAATTCACCATGAATTGTAAGTTTATCCTCTTAGAGGCCAATATAAAATATCAGTCAGGAGTTCATGAACAGAGGACAACAGAGGTCAGCATGTAAGGGTCAGTTGTAAGATGCCTGTGAAGCTCCAGTGTGCAACAGCAGTGCCAGCAGCCACAGCCCCAGAGGCAGTGGCTGTGCTAGTTAGCTGAACAGGAGCAGAGCCCGAACTGGTGTGGTGTTTATGCCATTTAGCCTTGCATACCTGATGGCTCAGGTTTGGCCTATGAGAGCTCTCACCATCTCTTGCATTGTCCAGGGAAATCTCTGCAGGGCAGTGCAGGCCAGACTCTACTCCCATAAGCAATATTGAGAAATTCATCCCACCTAGAGGAGAAGAGTGTACAAGCTCTGACTTGATACCTGTGTTGAGGGGCTCAGTAGAGACTTGGCCATTATTTCCAGTGATGACATGGAAAGTTTGTCTCATTGCAGAAGGCACTGATGTCAACTCCTCAGCTAAAGTATATAGACTTCTGGTTCCTCTGGTCTAGGAGAGACAAACACAAGCTGAGGTGGGTGCTGGGATGATTAAGAGGATGGAAAATCCACCTTACAAAGGAATAACAGAATAATCCAGCTTGTTCAGCTTACCCTCTCAAAGCCTATTACCAGCTATAACTTGTCTGTGATTATCTATAGGCAAATACAAAGAATGAGGCTAACTAACTGCAGGGGTCAATGCTGGCAAAGAACAATTTGGTTTGAACTGGCTACTCATATATTTAGGCTGAAAATCAGAAGGATGTTTTAAGCTATCAGAAGAGCAAGGTTCAGTAACAGCTTTCTGAAATGCTGCCAGAGTGACAGATTTCCAAATCTGGTGGTCTCATGGATTTCTCTTCCCTTGGATTCAACCTCAAAGCCTAGAAATATTCCAAAACCAAAGCAAATCTGTATGCTGCTTTCCAAATTGTAGCTTACTGATGGCATCTTGGTAAAAGCAAGGAGGTGATGATTACTAAAACTCTAAAATGAGGACATATAGTTCATAACTTTGTTTCTTGGTCTTGATGTGAATATACTGATTATCCAAGCAAGACATGAATCTTCTCTGGGGCATCTCCAAAGCTGTTCAATGAACTACCATTGGAATTCAAAACCATCCTGAGCCTTAACTACCTTCTGCTTCAGTGCCCCAAATACAAAGCAGACTTCTAGAGACAGAGAATAGGATGTATTCATTTCTTCAGTATCGAAAAAGTAACCCAAAATTTAATACGTACATAAATCTTCCATGAAAGAATGAATCAAGAAAGAGACAGAAATATCATTTTATCGTATTGCAGTACTGAAAGAGGCTTAGCATAACTATGAATAGGTGGGTAAAAAAACATGATAGAATAGTTGCACCTGACCTCCTCTTTGTAGTCCAAATAAAAATGAAAAACAGTAGAGTGAGGTAGTTTTATTGGATGATCAAAGATTAGAAGTTCAGAGATATAATCAAATAATATATCAGTAAATCTCCATATAAAAACGCAGGCAGGGTCTCTGCATAACTAGTATAGTCAGTGAGGGTAGATGTCTCCTCTGCTTTCCCTTTGCATGGTTCCCTTACATGAAAACAAAGAAGTAATTCAGAGATGTCAGTGAGCACTGTGAGTAATGTTTTGTCAAATACATCCTGTTGCAGAGCATCTTTCTCAATGAATGAATAAATAAATAAACCCTTAGCAAGAAGGAAAAGAATACAGATTAAATCTAGTTACTTAATTTTAATTGAATTTGCTATTATTGAGTGACTGTGTATGAAACAAGCATATAAAATTGTGATAGAAATAAAAAAAAAAGACACTTCTGGATTCTGGGGAAGAAGGAAGGAACAGGGATAATACACTGCTTACAGTGACAGAAGACTAAAAAAACAACAGTGCCACCATTATGACAAAGGCAAGAAAATTAATTCACTGATGCAACTTACCAAGATTTGATAGAAACCAACATAGTTTTGAATGTGTACACCAGTTATTGATACCATAGTAGTGGCTAAGACAGCTAGTGGTTTTTTTCTGTTTGCTTCCACCTTAGTTGAGAATGAAGAAGTTCTCTCAGTATGATATTTTACTGGGGAGGGAGTAACTGACATAGCAAAGGTTTTCTTCCCAAATAACAATAGTATGGCTTGATATAGATTTCTTGACAAAGCTGCTCAGCATGTATACAGAATAGAATAAAAACAATTTCCAGGTCATAAAAAAACCTCAGATGAAGAATGAAACTCATTATTTTCTTCCTATAAGTTAACTTACTTCACTTGTAAGGAAATACAATGAAAATCAGAATTCTTCACTTTTAGCAGCTGGAATTGTTATAAGAGTATTATTTACTCACTTTGTGTGGGCTGGAATCACTGCAAATGGTGCAGAGCTGCAGTGACCAAAAAAAAAAAGAATTGGGAAAGTTCTGATAATCTTTTACCTGAGCTTCAGCCAAGTTTTCAACAAACAATGACTCATGTTTTCTATGACATGTAGGCTTTCCTGAAAGACTGAGATGAAACACATTCAATAAGTAGTATGCTTCATTTCATTATCTCATGACGGTTTCTTCAAGCACTCTCAGAAGGTGAAAAAGCTTAATCATTTAACTATACTTTGAAAAATGCATGCACACACAAACCTACACACATACCTACATACAAATATATCCCTACACACACAGTCCCTCACTCGAACACTGTGAAAACTGCACAGTTTTAATTTTTACCCAGTAGATTTTTGATACAAACACTCTGGATTTCATGACCCTTTGCTAAGTGTTACAGTCTTCAAAAGGATAAAGCCAAATGAAAATGGTTTTAGTCTAAATAAGGTTTTAAAAGAAAATATGTAAAATGTATTTTATTGATATCTTAAGGCTACCTGAAGAGGGGTTTAATTCACTTAAGAAAGAAATATAACCATAGAGGTCTTTGTAAACCTAATAAAGCTGGAAGAGAATGGAAAAACCTTGAGGGAAATAACAGACTAGATTAAACCTCAAAGGAAGACTGACTCTGAGTTTCCTATAAACTGCAATGTACAAATATGTCTACTTTGGACTTTCCTGGTCTTGCAGTTTACTCTAGATGAGACATGCTGCAAGCTCTATCTTGTATGAACATTATATTACATCAGAGTGTTATGGTACACACTTCAAATGGTATGAACTTCATATCCTGCAGACACAAATGCTACCCAAGCTTAATAATCAACAGATTGTGGAGAATTCTTGATTCTATAAATTTTAACAGGTATGTAATTGTGTCATCTCTATAGGCATTTGAAGTTATGTTTTAATTTGAAACAATGTAAATCCATAAAACATTATTTTAACCTTATTATCTACTCTGCTTGTTTGTTTTCCATCACTTTCAGCATTGCAAGCTTCCCATTATTTCAAGCACAGTAGTGATGGCTTTTGAATGTTGATAAATACCCTTATGGTACTCTTCATGGAAATGGTACAGCCAATTGTACTTTGCCTGCACATAATGAACTTCTTGATGATAATAATCTACTACTGATACAGAGCTCTCCACTTAAATGAAACTTTATGACTATTAAGTGGAACTAATCCCCTACCTCAAAGAGCTGACTATATAAAACAAGAAAGACAATATCCCTTTCTTAGAACCCAAAGAAGGAAAAGAAGAATCAGCTGAAAGATGTGCAGTTCAGCCATTTAAGAATTAGCATTATTGCTCCAGTATCTGTGGTTCTGGACAGCAAAATAGAAAAATATTGTCAAGTCCTACAGTGGTAAGCCCTTGTTTGAAACTTCTGATTAAACAACAGTCAAGAATTCATTGAATTTTTATTTGACCCTATTCCAGTATTTGTTGTTTAGTGCAGGAATAGTCCCATTGATTTAAATGAAAATTCTCCATGGATCAACCTGGTGCAATTGTACTATTCACAGTACGAATGTCAGAATCTCTTTTGTAATTTTTTCTGCTCAGAAGCATTTGCACACAGAACATCAGCTGAATATAGACAGGATTTTAAATGTTCTCTTAATAGATCACAGAAATAGTTTTTCAGTTGCAGGTGTCAGAACGATTTGTCCTTTTGACTACTCACTGTTCCAGATTTGTAGGTGACCAGCCAACAACACATCATCAGGCTATCATATAATCACAAAAGGCAGGAGATGAGAGAAAGCAGAGGAGGTAAGAGTGATTATCTTTGTCAAGGGCAGCAGTGAAATCAAGAAGAACAAGCTAGAGGCATGCACCTTAAATGGATCAAGGAGTAGCTCATTAGGAGCCCTGTTTCATACTGTTTCTGAGGTAGACAAAAGGCAGAAGGCACACAAGAAAGACTTGAGCAGACAGGTGCAGGAGAACTCTGTGCAGCACAGGGACTTTTGAGATAAATGTGAGAAAGCAAAAGAGGAACCTGAAACTCAGGTGGGAGCTAGACAAAGTTTGGTAACATAAGATACCACAAAAGCATGCTTTTAGGCAGTGCATAGTTACAGGCTGAGAGAAAGGTAAGAGCCTCCAAAACGTGGGAGAGGAGGAAACTGAAGGGACAGGTGAGAGCACTCACCTGAATAGGATTCAAGTGGAGCATCCAATTCAGACAATGTGGTGTGCAGTGGCAGGAGGGGAGGGGGGGGGGGGGGGAAGAAAGGTTCAAAGATGATTCTGTGCACTTCAAAACAGAGACATCAGAAATGTTAATATAAATTTCTAATGAAGACAGCAATTTTATGACCTGGGTGGGAGGAAAGGAGAGCAAACTCTTTTTCATTATCTGTTTGTGTTTGGTTTTTTATTTTTATTATTCTAACGTGTAATTCTGCTGCTGTGGTAGGGTGATGATAACCCAGAAAAGGATTTGAAAAGGTTTGTCTGAATTCATTTTCTGTTTGCTGACTAGAAGTTAAGAAAAGTTACTCAACACATGCTAACAGCCTTTGTGCCCTTGAAATTCTGCAGCAGTGCAAACCCCCACAAACTGCAATTCCAGTGAAATACAGAAATGCATTAATATTAAAACAATCAAACAAGAATAAAATCTGGAATTTGAACACAACTGGATTAATATTCTGTTTATTTACAATAAAAATCCTTTTTTTGGCTCCATTGTTTCAGAAAAGTGAGATGTATTAGCAATAGTCACATTAGAAAAGTGCCTGCTCTGACAGGGAACCTGAAGTGACCACTTTTCATCACAAATCAGAAGAAATGGGTCTGTTTTCATGTCTACAGCTAGTGCAACTATATCCAAAGGAAGCAAGGATTTAGAAAACACATCTCAAAGGGTCCAACTGTCATCAGACAGACACTAAATATTTCCCAAAGCCCAGATCCTGTCCATGACTTCCCATGTGCAAGGTCAGAATTTGCTCTTTAATGACAATTTTCTCTCTTTCAGAACAAGTTACAAAAATATGTCTCTACTTGTATTCCTGCTTATGAGGAAGAGTTTCTAACTCATATTTAGAAATTTTGTCTTTCATCCTATGAAAGAAATGCAGATTGAAAAAAAGTCAAATCTCTTCACATCCTCACAGTAATAAAACCAATCCAGAAATATGAAACCTTTGATTAAATAATAAAATGAATGTTCTACAATGTACAATTGGAAATAACTCCAAGTTTGATATTAATAAGTAACTGGTTTTATCTACAACAACAATGCTTTACAATGCTTTTCTTGGGACTGTCTTCATCTATAGTCTTATATTAAACCAGGATTGGATTATGGTCTTTTAATCAATATCCTTATTGATTTTAATTAAAATGGAATGAAGGCATATGGGAACTCATTAAAATAACGTCTCAGTTAGGTATTAAGGATTCACATACATTCTTACAGTGATACTTGTATTGCAGGCAAAGGTTTGCAGAAATAGTTGAGATAATGAAGTCTGGGGCTTTCAAAGGCATCTAAGATGGTCCTTGGTCCCTTTACTATTGAGATTTAAATGCTTTGATGAGAAATCTCTTTATGAAAATGTAGATGCTTTCACCTAAAGAGTATGTGAAGAGGATTCTTAGCTAGCAGTAAATAGCTACTGTATGCCACGATATGGAAGTCACCAGAGAACTTTCTAGGAGGCAGGCATAACTTTATCTCTCTAACAGTTTTCCTGAATTGTTTCTATTTTGTAACAGAAACACTTGTAAAGTATTAAAAAAACCCACAACCCTGCAAGACTACCTCAAGGCACATATGACCGTGACCAACCCCTGCTGCTGGACAAAGGAAAGGTGCCATGCAGCATGACATGGATCCCAGGACAGCACATAGTCACTTTTGCCAAAGGTATGCTGAACCACTGCAATGGGCTTCCTGGGAAAGCTGAGGTTGCAGCTGGGAAGAAGGCAAAAGAGTGCTGCTGATGTAAATCCATGGACAAGCCCACCAAAGGTACCACAGCTAGCAGAGCCTGTGGTCCCAGGAGCTCTGTGCATCCTCAGGAGCAGTTGTTCCCACTTCTGAACCTCATAGGAAACACCTGTGTACATCCACATAATGACTGGAGCATTGGAATGGAAGGTTTCAGGCTTTTTAGGTAAGACAGGCTGAGGAGAGGATGAGGGAATGTAGCTCTCTATGTCACTGAGCTGTTGGAGAGTATGGAGCTCTGCGTGGGGACAGATCAAGAGCCAGTCAAGAGCCTGTGAATCAAGATTATAAGGTAGGGTTGGGACAGGGGGTGTTTTAGTGGGGAGTCTGCTACAGACCACCTGATCAGCAGGATGGTGTGGATGACACCCTCTGTAGGCAGATAGGAATAGCCTCAAGCTCACAAGCCTAGGTCCTCATAGGAGATTTCAACCACCCTGATGCCTACTGGAAGAGCAACATGGCAGTGCACAGCCAATTCTGGAGGTTCCATGAACGTGTCAGCAACAACGTCCTTACACAGATGATCAAGGAACCAACAAGAAGGGGAGCCATGATGGATCTTGTGATCATCAACAGGGATGAACTGATGGGGAATGTAGTGCTCCAAGGCAGCCTTGGCTGCAGTGACCATGAGATTGTGGAGTCTGAGAGCCTCAGGGCAGTGAGGAGGGCATTCAGCAAGCTCACTGCCCTGGACTTCAGGAGAGCAGACTTTGGCTTCTTCAAGGACCTTCTTATCAGAGTCCCATGGGATGAAGTAGTGGAAGGCAGAGGGCCCCAAGATTTCTGGCTGATATTCAAGGATCACCTCCTCCAAGCTCAGGACCAATGCATTCTGACAAGGAGGAAATCAGGCAAAAATGGCAGGAAGACTCTATGGATGGATAAAGAGCTGCTGAGCAAACTTGGAAAAAAAAGAGGCCTTCAGGAGGTGGAAGCGAGGACAAATGGCCTGGGAGAACTACAGGGAAATCGTACGGGCAGCTAGGGACATGGTTAGGGAAGCCAAGGCCCAGTTAGAAGTGAGTCTATCCAGGGACATTAAGGATATCAGGAAGGACTTCTATAGATATGCTATATGCAAAAGTAAGACTAGGGACAATGTGAGCCCTCTCTGGAAGGAAACAGGAGACCTGGCTACCCTGGACAAAGAGAAGACTGAGGTTCTCAATGACTTCTATGCCTCAGTCTTCAACTGTAAGTACTCCAGCCACACTGTCTAAGTTGAGAAAGTCAAATGTAGAGACTGGGAGAATGAAGCCCCTGAGCCCACTGTAGGAGAGGATCAGGTCTGAGACCATGTAAGGAACCTGAATGTGCATAAGTCCACTGGACCTGATGGGATTCATCCTTGAGTCCTGAGGAAACTGGTATATATAGTTGTTAAACCACTATCTATAATTTCTGAGAAATCGTGGCAGTCAGGTGAAGTCTCCAATGACTGGGAGAAGGGAAATATAACCCCCCTTTTTAAAGAGGGGGAAAACAGAAGACCTGGGGAACTATAGATCAGTCAGTATCACCTCTGTACCTGGCAAGATCATGGAACAGATTCTCCTGGAAACTATGCTTAGGCACATGAAAATCAAAGAGGTGATTGGTAATAACCAACATGGATTTACCAGGGACAAATCATGCCTGACAAATTTGGTGGCCTTCCTATGATGGGGCCACAGCACTGGTGGATAGGGGCAGAGCAATTGACATCATCTGCCTGGACTCATGCGAAGTGTTTGACACTGTCCCGCGCAACATCCTTGTCTCTAGATTGGAGAGACATGGATTTGATGGGTTGACTACTTGATGGATAAAGAACTGGCTGGATGGTCACATGCAGAGAGTTGTGGTCAGCGGCTCATTGTTCGCGTGGAGGCCAGTGACGAGTGGTGTCCCTCATGGGTTGGTGCTGGGGCCAATACTGTTCAACATCTTTGTCAGCGACATGCACAGTGGGATTGAGTGCACCCTCAGCACGTTCACTGACAACACCAAGCTGTGTGGGGCAGTCACATGCTGGAGGGAAGGGATTTGCCATCCAGGGGAACCTTGACACATTTGAGACGTGGGCTGATATCAGCCTCATGAAGTTCAGCGAAGATGAATACAAGGTCCTACACCTGGGCTGTGGCAATCCCAGGCACACCTACAGATTGAGTGGGAAAGTAATTGAGACCAGCAGTGAGGAGAAAGACTTGGACATGATGGTAGATGAGAAACTCGACATGAGCTGGCCATGTGCGCTCGCAGCCCTCGCAGCTCGAATCCTGGGCTGCATCAAAACGAGTGTGGGCAGCAGGTCAAATTCTGCCCGGGTCTTGTGAGACCCCACCTGGAATACTGCATGCAGTTCTGGTGCCCTCAGCATAAGAAGGGCATGGAACTGTTGGAGCAAGTCCAGAGGAGAGCCATGAAATTGATAAGAGGTCTGGAGTACCTTCTGTATGAGGACAGGCTGAGAGAGTTGGGGCTATTCAGCCTGGAGGAGAAAAGGTTGGGTGCAGACCTCACAGCAGCCTTCTAGTATCTAAAGGGGCCTACAAGGAAGCTGGAGAGGGACTCTGTCAGGAACTGCGGTGATAGGACAAGGAGTAATGGGTACAAACTGAAGGAGGAGAAATGTAGATTAGATATCACAAAAAAAGTTTGTTATTGGGAGGATGAAGAGACACTGTAACAGGTTGCTCAAGGAGGTAGTGGATGCCCCAACACTGACAGTGTTCAGCACTAGCTTCGATAAAGCCTTGAGCAACCCCGTCTAATGGGAAGTGTCCCTGCCCATGGCAGGGGAGTTTGAGACTAGATGATCTATAAGGTCCATTTCAAACCCTTAACAATCTAGGAATCTATTCAGAGCTATGAACCTCCTATTAAAGGGCATCCATCAGCACCACTGCACCAAACCCTTCTCATAAGGCAACCATCAGCACTCAAGAAACCTTTAGCAAAACAGAAAACAAATAACCTATTAAAACAAAACTAGATTAACACTTATTTATAGACTGTCATTACCACTTCATGCCAGATGGGAAACAATGAGTGTGCAGGTGAGATGCTGCCACCTGTCAAAACCAGGTCATATGAAAACCTTCATTTTATCATTGCTCCTTTGGAAGCATTAACACAGCCTGAGACACTGGACTTTAATTTTGAATTATTTTTTTCTTTCTGTCCATTACACACCCACAGAGACTGTCTGAGAATGTGGGATATGAAGCATTCAAATGTTTCAAGGGCCAGGGAAACAATGTCCTCTACAAAAATATTAACATGTGACCATAGACAGACATATCCAATGCATTTTATTTGACACAAGTGGTGACAGCAGTGAAATTCAGAAGTTGAAACAACTTCCAAGAATTTTGAACAGAAAGCAGCACATATGAAATGTCATGCTACAAATGTCTAGGCTATATGGTACCACAAACTGAATACTTCCTTCCAGTTTAACTGGAAGGCAGACAGAATGCAAAAGATGAAAAGCAACAGTGACATGAAGGTTAACACCATGTAACAACAGAAGTACCTCAGCATAATGTGTCAAAATGAGGCATTTGTCCTTGGGAAAATAGAGTGGCCTAATTTTATATAAATATATTTATATAATTTGAGATATCTTTGCATATATTTATACACACAGGCATGCACACAAATTGACTTTAAATGCATGCACACTGCTGAATAAATATACCACATCTGTGAGCACGCCATATGATCTCAATCAAGCACTTCAAACAGCCCAGAGGGGTGTGAACATCATTGGAAAGCCAAGGAAGTTGCATGCTTTTCTTTCAGAGTCCCTTAGAAAATGCAGATATTGGGCATGCTACATAAGAAATTCAAATCCAAGTGCATGTAAAAGTCTGCTTTTTCTTCAAGACTTCAGTTTTTCAGCAGAAGTCATCAGACAGACCCTTGGTGGTGCATCTTCCATGGGCTGGCAGAGGGATGCTCCCCTCCACAGGGCTTGGCCAGCCAGGGTGCTGATGGGCTCTTTGCCTCCCACACCAGGGCTCTGTCATAGCTATTTTGTTTCTGCATCACCCTCCAGCTCTGAATATTCTTCTCTCTGAATTTCTGACTCCACAAGTGCCAAGATTAGATTTAAAGGGTAGTTAACAGGCTTTTTGTTTAAAGTCTTGCTATCACTTGTGTTTATAGTTTAATCCATCAACAGATTCTTGTTTTGGCCTTCTCATTTTAAAGCAAGCTTCTTTCTGGGGAAAGAGATCACAGCTAGAGCAATGAGTTTTGTAAGATGTTTCGAAACAGCATTAGAGGGAAGATATCAAACCATCTCTATGTTTCCTTATGCATGTTTCATTAGCACTAGTTCACTGAGGCTCACAAAGCTTTCAGACATGGGAAATCATTGTCACATGTTGTTCTCAAGGCTGGGAAATGAGAACAGACATGACCAAGCAAATCAATGTCCTGAAGAGCTTTTAAGTATGTGCTATGGGGCTACCCCCCATTGGGTTATTTTTCTGAACAGCAGTCTGGAAGACAAATTTGCAAAGAATATTTAAGCTTCTAAGACGATTACAGGTGACTCTGCAGATTTATGAAAGGGTCTAATGGAGTTAAGTACCTTATTTCCCCTGACTTCAATGGGATTTAGGCATTTCTCTCCTTATTAGATGCCACAACTTATTCTTTAGCTATATTTTTTGCAGAATACTAAAGTAATACACTTTCTTCCAGTAATACTTCTAATTAAAAGCTGTCAACTCAAATATGCTGCTCATATCAAGTTTAAAAAAAAAGGCACAAGCATTCGTATTTGTCACATATTTACCTATTCATGTAAGATATTGCATCTGTCTTTGCCATTTTCAGGTTGCCCATCCTTAAGTAGAAATAAATAGAAAACATTTTTATATTCCTGGGGCAAAAATTTTAAACAGCTTGTTCCCCTCTAAAATGGCAACCCCTGTGAAATCTAGAAGCAACATGCATGCTTGTTTATTTTTGCAAAATAATAAAAGACTCTGAGCTCTACTCCTCAATGAACTGTCTGCTACAAACTGTCAGCTAAATATAAATCCATCATCATCTCATGCATCCATGCTATAGACTTTTCCCACAACCTCTGGGAAATGTGCCTTCTTCCCTAACCTCTTAACAAATAAAACAGATTTCTACCAGGCAGCTGTAAAATGTTTACGCTTGCTTAAAATCTTCTTGTCCTTGAGAATGTAGAAAATACAGGAATTGCCATATCTGATCAGCTCAATGATTCATCTCACCCACTATCTCACCTCCAGCCCTGGCCAGTACCTGAAGGGAGCATAATGAAGCTGTTTTTAAAAGGGTGCTTGTTATCACTGTGCAATGTGCCTGATAGACCATTTCCAAGGAAGCAAACAGGCTCTTCATCTTATTCAAATTACAGACTGGAGAAAATACAGCCATTATTTAGAACATGCAGAATTTCTTGAGTTAAGAAATGTGTTGGCACAAATTGTGATCGAATGAAATAGTGCAGATCCTTGCTGCACTGAGACCAATTGAGTTAGAGTGAGCTGAGGATCTGCTTGACATCACTAGATTTGTGAGCTTCAGAAGGTATTCTGCTTTTTCTTTGCTAGTTTTTAAACATAGACAGCCATCTAATGAACTAATAATATTTCAGGGTAAGTTCTTAAGTAAATTGTCAACTATGATTTACTATTAGTCTCAGGAAGATCATGAAAATATTTTGAAAACAGAAACTTGTAGGGAGGTGTTCACATTAGGAGGCTGCATCAATATAAGACCTCTTTTTTATAGAAAATTATCCTCAATATATGTCTATGTTTTTTACTGAACATCCATTTTGCAATACAGATAGGGCATTGGTTAGGGACACATTCAGATTTCATGCATGGCTTGACTATGAAGATTAAATTGTTATTCTTTAACAATACTGAAAAAAACCCAAACAACAAAGCAAAAACATGCACATATTTAAAAGCTTTTTATATCCTGAGATGTGGCATGAATTTAAGCTTTCAGAATGGCAGAATTTGCCCAGAGCATGAATTTCTTGAGCCAGGAAGAAAATATTAAATAATCCAAAGATTGTTTAAATAATTCCAAGAGCCCCAAAATCTTGCTAACTCAAGGGAGCTTGAGGCTGCAACTTGCATCAGTTAAACTAGGCTAAAGCAGTGCTGGAAGTAGAAACTCTGTCCCTTCCTTTCCTTTTCTCCTGTCTCAGTCCCCATAAAAAGGTAACAGATATATAAAGAAAAGATCTACAGCATCCTCCAACCCATTGAGACCCATTGAATGGTCTCAATACCCTTGATAGAAGATGAAATATGGACAGAGAACCATTGCACCTATCAGGATGAGAAATGTAAATACAGCTTAAAGTTAAGCACTTGATATTCATGAGTGAAACTGAAGTACCAAAACAAGAATAAAACAAGCAATAAAAATAGTTATTTGAGTTATTATTGAAGTTGGTGAAGACATTTTCAGAAGGGATGCTACAGTGACCAGTGATAGTTTCCAAGTGAATTACCACTCGTAACTGGGGGTTGTGTGTCTACATCTTCATTAACATGGTGCAGCAGCAACAGTCCAGACAAGGGCCCAGGATAGTTGATCAGGGGTGCCCTGACTCTGCTGCATCCCAAGTTCCTCTGGACACTTCAGGCAACCTTCTACAGGGAGTCTGCTGTGCATATGCCACAGCATGAGTGGGCATCCACCACTACCCCAGGTCAAGCCATTAGTCAAAAAGAGAACCTATGAACACATCCAGCTTACACCTGCAAGCCTTCAGCCACTAAAGCTGCATCTTGAGGTGCTGAACTACCTGAGTAAGGTGTTTAGGCTCTTTGTTATTGTTACCTGTTGGCTCTCATAGGAGAAAAAACTCACAATGCTTGCTGGGCTAAATCCCATAACCATAAATGATTCCATGAGGAAATAAATTATGATCTCAGCAAAACTAGCATGAAACTGAGATCAGAGCTGAGCCAAACAAACTTGTGTTTGTGCTGTAGCTCGAGCTATAAAATGAACCTAGTAGCAAATTTTAGGCAGAAATATTTAATAAGGTAATTTCTCAGATGCAGTAGCCTATGGTTTCATGGTTCATTTCCAAGATTAACTATTTAGTCAAGAAGTGAGGTAGGTTTGCAAATTTTCTTTTCTCCCCCAAATTAAATGATGTGCTGCCATTCACCTATGAAAGTGCTTTGAAGCCCTGTGTACGTGATTTATGGCTTTTATCTGCAAAGGCAGGAAAGGCTGTTGTGATTGCTTGGGAGTTATTTATGTTTTTGGGCAATGAACTAAGACAGGATGTGCATGTGC
>NW_008667509.1:5778-33848 GCF_000695815.1 Acanthisitta chloris | reverse complement strand
TGACAGAAGGGAGCCTTGTGAAGGTCAACTACTGCAATGGTAAGAAAAAGTAAGAAAAATCACCACTCCCAGAATGGTGGCACTCAGTAATAGTGAGAATGGGAGAGGGGTCCTTGACACTGGGCATGAATTCAGGGGATAAGAAATCATTTGATAAATTAAATGTGTGTGGGGAAGACAGCAGAAAACTAGAGAAACAGCTGCGAGTGTATCCCTGAAGAAAAAACAGCAGGTAGAGCTTTTAGGGAATGTAACACACTGGAAAAGTAGCTTTGGAAATTGTGAGTGAGAGAGTTGTGTGCTGTCATTTGTTTCTGCCTATTCAGAAGACAGAGCTTTGTTGATCCTTTGCAAAGAAACAAGGTTGCATCAAAGACTGTAACCTGTTCAATACTAGACTTTCCTTTAAATAGAAATATTCCCACATGTTCCTATTTACTTACTGACTGCTTTGGTCAAAGTGATAACAATACTTTGCTCTTAAGGAAGAGTGCCAAACTGACCTGGGGGAGACTGTTCTTTCTTTTGATACTGTCTAGCAGCTTCTTGTGTGTGTTTGCTGGTAATTTACTGCAATGAGCACTACCACTACAATTGCTCAGTTGCCAGCTTTTGATAAATGAAGGCTGGGAGCTTGTGGGGACATTTTAAAAGAGCAGGTCCTGCAGGTAATACTTTTCCATATTTCAAACTTTTGTGGAATGTCTGAACTACTTGGCAATGAGCACACAGAATTTGTAACACAGCTTACCTTAAATCATTTCTTTTCACATAGATATCACTTTTAAATAATCATATGTGTCTTATTTAGTTGTACAGTGGTTGTCTGAAAAGAAAACTATGCTATTTGATTTAATCCAGTGGCACTTAAACAATATCAATTGGGTTTTACTTCCACTGCATAATATATGGTGTAAACACAGCAAAGAAATGCAGAGATTTTTATGTTGTCTAATTATGAACCTCTTCTAATAATACGTGCAGGATCAAAAGGTCAACCTAAATGTGAATGTTACTGAGTATGTAGAAAGGACTTGAAAAGCAAGTAATAAAGAGAAAAAATCATGAAGATCCAATCAATATAGTTAATGGAGCATTCAATGCACTTTTCAGGAGGCAGCAGGAGCTCAGTCCAGCTGACTAGAGAGATACAGGTGTCCAAGTGTCAAATTAAGCTATATTTGTTAGCCCATTAGGGCATCCACAGATAACCAAAAACATGTCAAAGGGTTCTGGACACCTATGTTATGCAATCAGGATGGGCCTCAGCTGAACTGCTGCATGTTGTTTGGGCGAGCTTGAATTTTATTCTCCGTGGGTAAGTATTTCTTACTATTTGAGATATCCTCTCTTACTCTGCCTGGTCTCCAGCTACAGCTCCCAAAGAGGACATGTCTTCCATGGGTCTCATACCACATATACCATCTCCATGCAGGTACCTCAGGCAGCCTAAGCCTGAATTGAATGCCAGTATAGATGTCTTAATTTCAGCTGTATATCAAAAAGTCATAGAATCATCAAGGGAAATTTCGAAAAACAAAAAGCCCACCCATTACCCTGCCACTCTGCTGTAACCCCTAAATCCTAAACCATATCCTCCAGCGTCAGATCCAGATGCCTCTTAAACACTTCTAGGGATGGTGACTCTGCCACCTCCCTGGGCAACCTATTCCAGTGCCTGACCACACTAACAAGAAAAAAAATTTTTCCTAACACCTAATCTGAATCTCCCCTGTTTCAGCTTATGACTTCTCCCTCTAGTCCTGGAGGCATGGTAGAAGAACCATCCCCACCTCTCTACAACCCTCTTTCAGGTATTTGTAGACAGCGATGAGGTCACCCCTGAGCTGCCTCTTCTCAAGGTTAAACAAACCCAATTCCCTCAGCCATTCCTCATACAACATGTTTTCCAGATTTTTTATGAGCCTCATTGCCCTTCACTGGACTCTTTCCAGCACATCAATGTCCTTTTTAAATTGAAGGGCCCAAACCTGAGCACAGTACTCAAGGTGTGGCCTCACCAGTGCTGAGTATAGGGGGATGATCACTTCCCTAGAACTGCTGGCCACTGAACTGATCACCTCAAGCCCCTCAGCTCCTGCCATCCTCCTAACAAATGCCTATCACTGGATTCCTCCTTCCTGGCATATGGTTTGCACAGGAATGCTGGGGGTAAAGGAAGACAGTCAGGTCAATGTATCTTATCTTGTGACATTCCTAAAAGAAGGCAAAGCAGTGAGTGGTATCAGGTGAGGGGAGCTGGTGATCAAAGTGGGCTCTCCTCAAGCCCCTCAGCTCCTGCCATCCTCCTAACAAATGCCTATCACTGGATTCCTCCTTCCTGGCATATGGTTTGCACAGGAATGCTGGGGGTAAAGGAAGACAGTCAGGTCAATGTATCTTATCTTGTGACATTCCTAAAAGAAGGCAAAGCAGTGAGTGGTATCAGGTGAGGGGAGCTGGTGATCAAAGTGGGCTCTCATTTAATTGTATATCTCTTCTTAAAAAAATCAAACTATGATCTGTCATTTACAGGGGTGGCACTTACACAGTACTGACTGGGTTTTATTCCCCACATGGATTAAGCAGGAAAACATATTCTTTTGAATACATTATGTATTGTTTATTTTATGCTTTTTTTAATAAACACTTTTAATCTTCAAAGTTCAAGTAAGTTTATGGTGTTATCATGATGAAGAAACATATGTGAAGGCATGGCCCACTCCTATGATGACCATTACTGCTGAAAATGTGGGACATGACAATGTGGGGCCAAGGCCAGGTCTAGATCCTCACTCCAGCTGTGCTGGAAGCTCTCACTGGCAGGTAAAGCTGGCAGAAAAATGAAGAGAAGTGCACACTACTACTGCAGAGTTTGTACTCGTTGGCCTTCCTCTTAACTGTGTGGCAAATGTTTTCTATATCAGTGATTTAACGCAGGCCTGACAAAGTGAAAGCATGCTTTAAAAATTAAGCTAGTAAATAATGGATGCATTTCTAGCAGAGCAACAGTAGAGAGGGAGAGTGTGCCCTTTACTTCCTGCAGCAATTTAAAACAAAGGAAGCAGAGTCCTAGACAAAATAGGGGTAGAGAATGTGACAGAAACCATTGCAATTAATACTACATCAGTCTGATGGGCAGGAAACACAAAAATAGGAAGAAAACATGCTGTTTTGAACCACACCAAGAAATCTGGATAAAATGAAGATGACTTTCTAGTGAGGTATTACTGATGTGGAGACACCACTCTTTGAAGCTGATTTTTCCATTTGGCATATTTATAGTTCAATCAAATATTCTTATTGATCTGAGAATGTGGTATTTTCCTTAGGAAAGGGATAATGAGTGTCTAGGTGTCTAGTAAATCCTCCAGAGATTTGAGCTGCCTGGAAGTTGATTAAGGCTGACACTGTTGGAACACTGACTGTGTTGCTCTGCCTGGCTGCCCACTGTGCCATGCCTTTAAAGATCAGGTTGTCGACCAATTAGTTAATTTTAATTGTGCTTATATTAATTTCAATTAGCTTATCAGATGTCAGAGGAGCTAAGAGACCTTCTTACTGTCATTCTAAAAATTAGTGCATAAACGAATCAAAGAATGTCTCATGGAGTGTTTGTATTTGCTTCAGTGTTTTGGAAAGGATGCAAAGCATTAGTCTTCCTGGTCATGGTCAGAGTTGAAACGAGACTTTAATAGAATGAGACTTTAAAAGAAGCTAATTTTCTTGTCTCCAGGATGATATGTCTCTTTCATTCATTTTTTTTAAAATTCTATTGCCAATAAAACAATTGGAATTGCGTATGTGAGTTAAGAATTTACATCTCATTTTCAAAAAGTAGATTTGGCATGCTAGAGCCACTAGTGCTAGTAGCACTGACCTTTGGTGATAATTTGGATTTATATGAGGCTGTCTTATACAAAGGCATCCATCATCTTCACATATCTGAAGTTTTCAGAATAAGTCCCAACACGGTATTTGGAAGATTCCCCTGCCTCCAGTGCTGTGAGTCTGTATCCAGTGCCTTGCAGGTCTGATGCAGTGAGGTAGTCCATGCATTTGAACTGAAGTTTTCAGCTTTTGAGTATGTGACACTTTGTGGGTCAGACAGTTTATGTGGTAACAAATGGACTCTACCAGAAAGTCAGAAAAGTCTGCTTTTCTTTGTGGGAAGATGTGGGTAGGTGTGAAGCCAAGTTAACTCTGGTCCTGTAATAAGACCTCCCAGGATCAAATTATGTCTTCTTTAACATCTTATTTCACCTTTTACTGACATATTTTATCCTGTATTTTGTATATACTATTTTTCATTGGAAATCCCACAATGAATAATTTGCTAATATCCTGTGGATGGAGAAAATCACACCTACACCTTATGAATACCATACCCCTGCAGGTGAGGGATATCTAGTTTTCATTCTGTCCTAACACCATGGACTCCCATGAAGTTAAGCTAGCAAAACTGTCCATGATGTTAGGTTCATTAATGGTGATCAAAGCAATTGAGCTTGCTTTGAGATTCTTGGGTTATGTTTAGTGATAAAATTTTGCAGTTTTCTCTTCCCAAACTCTGAAACATAAATCACAGCTTGAACCAAAAAGCAGTCTGTGACATTACAAATGTACAAATATCTCTCTTCCTCTGTGAAGAGGAAAAAAATGGGCAGCAGTTACAATTTATTTTTTGCACACAAAGCATCTGTTTGTGCTGATACAGATTATTCTTCTCACTGATAACTAGGTAAATAAATTTAAAAAAAAAATCTCTGCCTGGGAAGACATTTAGTTGCAAAATGCAGTAAATTAATTCACTTATGTGGAGATATTTCCTAAGTTGTTGCAAAAACAAGACCTAAAGTGGAAAAGATGCACTGAGCCACTAGAGGGTGTTTTGAAGGTCTGTACCTGGACCTGACTCACAGATAAGGGGTGTTTTAACTGTACCTTCAGATTATTGTTTAAACTACTAAGCAGAAAACCTTTTGCTCAACTGCAGATAAATCTCACTTCCAATAACTTCTTTTTCACGAGGTTTGCCTCTTAGAATTCAAGATAACAAGGGCCAAACCCGTTAAAAATCTAAGGTAGAAGCTGCTGTGCGGAAGTATCTCCAAGATTACAGCAGCTGGAAAACACAAACTTTCAGAAAACACAAACTGCATGGACCTTGAGGAAAGCTGTAGACAATACCCCTATCCCCAGGCTGCAGCACACTTCTACTCAGCATAGCCCAACTAGGGACAAATAAAACTGCATTAAAATCCAAGGCTGTTTTAATCTACATGGGTTTGCCAATAACTGCTACTGACACAGAAAACCAAGCCAGTGGAATTGTTGATGTCACAGCCCTTTCATGTGATATAAAAGTAAGAGGGTCATGTGCCAGCTACATATCCTGAGCCCCACAGCTCTGGATGCTCTCCTGAGCCAGCGATACTGTAATTTGTTCTATGTCTGTTCTTGAAATGGTTTTACTTAAATTTTTCATTTATTCACATTTATCTGTTTTAAAGCCTGTGCTAAACCTTGCTGACTTACAGAACTGCTTTGTCAATAAGGTGGCTTTACTGAGTATGGGCAGTATGTCACTAAATGGAACTTGTGAGATTCTAATAAGGAAAGTTTCAGCAGCTTGCGAATATAAATATTTCAGGATGATGGTGCTAATAAGGTGTGACATAAGATATGCTTTGATACACTGGGAAATAGTGAGGAACAAGTTTGTAATTCCAGAAGGTATCGCCGAAGAAGGATTCAGTTCTTAGATATCCTCTCCTTGTCCCTCTGAGCAGAACCGTGTGAGGATGGAGTGAAGCCCAGACTGAACTCCCATCAGCATGAGCTGGCTGTGGATACTTTCCCTCAGAGCAAGGGCAAACATATTCAGGAGACAGCACCTCACAGAGAGGCAAGCTGCCATCTGGGCCAACATCCTGGGAAATGGGCCAAGGACCACAGCTTGGCCAGAGGAGGGCTGTGGGTTACCAGCAAACCAGACCACTGACAGCACCATGGCATCTATATACCCTGGAGATCCTGGATGGCTCCTGAGCTCTGCAGATCTTCTGGAGCAAGTAACATTTTTGGGATTGTTGCCTGATCCACAGAGCTAAAGCAACCTGGGAAAAAAAGAGTAGGAGAAACGTGGAATACCTTTAGGGGTATAATCTGGATGCCAGCTGTGCATTAAGTTTTTAGCAGCTAAGATTTTCAAAGGAACAAATTAAAGCTACAGCAAAGTGGTCTGAGAGCCTTTTTTTCCTCAAACCTTGCTGTTGCTTTATTAGTCTTCTCTCTCCTTTCCACCTATCATTTTGTCAGATTTAATAGGGCCTGAAAATAAGACATCAGAAAACAATAGTGGCAAATCTGATCTATGTGTGATTATCCCTTGGCTACTTTACCTTCACATTGAAATATAAACAACATATAAGTGCTACCTGACTGTTCTGACCATAAATAGCTTCAGGTGCAGTAACGTAAAACCAAACTGGAAACCACCATATGGTCACAAACACAGTGAGCACTGTTATAAAAAAATCCCTGCATTTTGAAGTATATCACCATGCAGTGGGAAAAAAGGCTTAAAGCAACCTTTAGAATAGCGATGTGAAGAGCAAATTATGAGCATTCTACATGCCTTGAATAAAAAATATTCTTCCCCTAAGCCATTTTTCACATACTGATTTCTCGTTCATCTCATTGTGCAATATTTGTAGGAAAAAAAATCTCACCAAATTCACTTGAAGTCTAAAAGTCTAGTGATAAACTATTTGATTGGGCTAAAAAAGTAATTATCTTCATGACTTTTTTCTTTAAAATATACTGTTTTCTTAGAATGGCTCTTACTATCACATTGTTAGCACAAACATCATGAAATAATGGGCCATTTAGTGGGCTAATGTATTTTTCACTTGCTCTTTATCAATTTTCTTCTTAAAAAACTAAAAATATAATTGCTGCTGGTGAAATATTATAATAAGGTTAATGAGTAAAGAAATAAAACAGAACTGCTTTTATCATACTTAGCAGCTCTAAATCACAAAACAGGCAAAACAGATGCTTTGGAATGCAGCCGAGGAGTTGATCAGTAGAAGCTGATTATCTATTAATGAGAGGTTTTTAGTGGTGTACCCTAGTGTAAAAATCGCTAGACTCCATTCAGGCAGTCATCAGTTGCAAATACCATGTATATGAATCACTTGATTGATGTACAAAATTCAAAACAGATTTCCCCTGGTGCCCTATGGGTTGTCATGCACTGATGCTTTCCTATCTGTTTATGTTAATGAAACAGGGTTTTTCAGTAAGTAAATATGTGTAGTATTTAATTAAATTCACTGCTGGGGTCTGTGTGAAAATGTAGCCCCATTGTTCAGAAGTACTATTTGACTGCAGTTCTTTGTTTTCACCCCAGTTTTCCTTCCCAGTTGCCTCAGTCCCCTGTCTGAAGAGGAGCTGGGTTTGTCCCATGCCAAGATGTACTAAGCACGAGTGTTGTGCTGCAGAAAGACTTCCAACACAGACCCCCATTCCCAAAGGTCTTGCACCATTACTCTCAAGTAGAAGGTGCCTTTGACTTCAATAATGGCTGGAACAAATCCTCAGGTTCCCATGCTCAGCCCCACGATTAGCAGGACTTCAAACTGGGATCTACTGGAGAGTGAACTGCCCCAGCACACAGGAAACTGCTCTGCTGCTGACCTGCTTTGGGGGTCTATGTGATGACAGGGGAACTGTTTTTTTCATGCAGTTTGTTGCCATATTTAGGAGATAAAGACTTTTCAAAGCATTTTGAGACTGAATGATTAAAACAGTTTTATGAAAATACGTATTATGCTTAGAGCAGGAGTAAAAGCCCCTGATTCCTACTTCAAGGCCCTACATATGGGCAGGTCAATACAGAAAGGACCATGAAAAGAATAAAAATCAAGCTTAAGGTAGTAGCCTATAAAAATATTTCCCTCAGCTCAAACAAAGATGCCTTTTGCTAAAGAGGATGTAAGATTATTATTGACATTATCATTATTTCATCTCAATGTATTTTCTTGCATTTTTGGGGGGTCATTGTTGTGATTATTTTCCTGAACAGCAAGAGAGCAGTTTCTGATACACTGTGCAGCACTCACATAAGTCCTGGAATGATTTGTGGCTTAATTTATCGAAAAGCTGGTTAATAGTTTACATTTATTAGTGGCTGCTTGCCCTTTACTGGGGCATGTGTTTGCAATTTAATGCTGCCATGTATCAATAGTATTTGCATGTTTGGTATTTTATTTGGCACCAGCAGTGCTCATGCATTTTATTTAGGCCATCCTATAACTTTCCCCAGCTGTTTGTGGGTCTGTACATAGGAAAGGCTCACTGTATCAGTTCTTTTCTGCACATTTCCATGAGTCCAAAAGCTGCAAAGGCCGTGTCCAGTTCAGATCTTTCCTCCTTTTCCTACCTGGTAAGATACCAAGGACCTTTCTTGGACTAATAGGGTTAGAAATACTTTGCTGAATATGATCTTTACTGTTGTGGCATCATTAATCAACTGAGAAAGCAATTTAAAGGGAATTTTGGATGCTGCTTTGGCTGTTTTGTCTGGGTTTATTGAGGTTTGATACAGAGGGGAGCTCAGAATTCAATTAACTGAAGTCATTGTTATATTCATGAAGAGCTGCTCTTTCTGCCATGGTCTCACTAACACATAAACAAGTATTTCAGAAATCCTACTTGCTCATGGCTTTGTTGTTGCTTTTTTTTTAAACAACAAAAAAGATTCTCAGCTCCATTCCAGATGAAAAGAGAAGAGCCACCTTGAGTCCTGGCTGTGCCTACACTCTGTCAATATGCATGAGAGTGATGGCTTTGTTTCTACAGACAGCAGACCTTTCCCCTAAATGAATAAACATAGTAACAACAGGTCCTTCTCACATGCTGCAAAAGTTCTGCTTCCACAGAAATGGAGAAAACCATCCCCAAAGGATATATATTCTCTTTCAAAGAGAAGAGCCACCTTGAGTCCTGGCTGTGCCTACACTCTGTCAATATGCATGAGAGTGATGGCTTTGTTTCTACAGACAGCAGACCTTTCCCCTAAATGAATAAACATAGTAACAACAGGTCCTTCTCACATGCTGCAAAAGTTCTGCTTCCACAGAAATGGAGAAAACCATCCCCAAAGGATATATATTCTCTTTCTGAAAGTGCAGTAAAAGTGCCAAGTTTAAGATTAGCATCAGCTCAATTCACTTGTTGAGTTACTGCCTTCCATCAGATTTGTGGGGACTTTGAAAGCTGCTTAGAGATTGCTGAGCAGAGCTTGTGAAAAAGTGTGGAATATTACTTGCAAAGTAGTCTTCAAATTAAATTCCCCAAATTGCCTTTTGCTGTGATTTTTTAATCACCTAGTGGTCTTGTTTACAAACCTTCATGCAAATGGCATACCAGAACATGGTTATTTATGAAGAAAGCAAATGATCCAAACCTTCCAGTAATTTCATATAAAATGGAATATTTTTTTACATACTGAATAGATTACCTGTTGCCAGGACCTGAGTTGCCATGAGACTGGCATACAAGTCTTAAGGCTGTGGTGATATTTTAGTTGAAAGATCATACAGTTAGTGTTCTTTAGTGTTCATTTTCTGGTTTCAGAGCTCTCTAGTATTCACATTTCTAAGCTTTACCTGCACCTGTGTGTATTGCATATGCATTGGAAAGAGAGATGCTCATAGCCCTCTGGCTTCTGAGAGTTAAAACCCTAAAGTTACTAAAAGTAGTGAGTTCTTAATGAGGAAATCATTAAATTTCACAATTTCTGAAACTGCATGAGGTCTGTTGTAAAACCTACACTGATATTTTTCATGCAGCCAGATTTTGCCCCATGTGAAACCAAATATGGCAAAATGAGGACAGTTGTGAGTACCTCTATAAAGATTTTTTGGTACTGGATGGCCACAGTCTGCATCCTAATCTGACATCTAGTTCTTAAAAATTCTTGTCTAACATCTAAGGCATGAAAGAGCTAAAATAATGTTGTTGGTTTTTTTTCCCCTTCTAACTGAGTCCTACATAGTTTCATAGTCTAGATGATCTTCCACTAAGATTCTTGAATATAGGACCTGAACAGAGAGATAATAATCTCATTTTCTAGTTTAGGCCTTAAACAAAGGATAACAGCAGAGTCAGGCTATCCTTAGGATGTTTAGATGCTTTGATTTAAATTCAGTCTCCACACATGATGTTTCTATGTTACAAACATGACAAACTTTCAGCTGAGTGCCCCAACCAGTTAAGGTATTCTCAGGTGGCTCTCTCCGTCTCTCATATCAAAAGTGTTTCCTATCTAAATAATCACTGAATATGACACAGAAATCTCAACCACTGTGGGAATTAGGATGTTTCTAGCAGAAAAAACCCACACCTGTGATGATGCTGGGCAAAAGCGATGGGATCAGGCCTTAGCTAACCCATCACCTTGAGAAACAGATATTTTTCTGAGGTTTTGTGTTTGTTTTTTGGTGTGTTTTGGCTAACATTACACAGAACTAACATAAATTTACTTTGTCTTATGAGGAATAAACCAGACTGATTTTGGTGCAGAAAAGACCTGATTTGTTGCAAATGAATCAGAGTGATTTGTCCATTCCTTCAACAGGATCCTGCTCTCATGACCGTGAAATATCTTCAGCATCGTCTTCTTCTTCTTTGCCTGTAATGGGATAGGGCAATTTGAGGCAGATATTAGCAGTGCTGGGTTCTTCATGGGTGAAAGCAATACCACTGGGAAAAGACAGTAATTCAGGAAAAAATCCTCAATTTCTTGCAAGTTGTCTTAAGTCAATATGGTAACTGAACATAATTTTCCATGAGTGCAAGAGGCGAATCATGAATAAATTGACTGCATCTTGATGTGCATATATATTATAGGAGCCAGGTTTTTTTCCAGTCAAATGTAGGAAAGTGAAATTACATTAACAAGACCATAGATGTGTCCTTGTCTGTCAGGCGGTTGCCAGTCGGGCAATGGGATCAAATTCTACTTTTGTTCAGTATGTATTTATTGGAATTCTATATATACAAGCATAAAAGCATATATACACTCTGAAACTCTGTGTGTTTAGGTTGGGCCTTGAAGAGTTATTTTATGCCTAGGTGCTCTTTGATTTGGAGTGGCATGAGTCACATAAAGAGAGAAGGAAAGGACAGCTTGGGTGCCTTTAATCTCTATGTTCATATTGGTAAGGAAAGGTAAAAGGGTTATTTGCAAGAACTGCATTTGTTGAAAGAGGGCAAGAAGGAGGACACTGGTTTAGACCAGGAGAGAGGTTTCTATGCAGTGAGATCTGTGCCTTGAAGAGTTTGTATCTTAAATAACTGAATAATAATAATCTCACCTCTAGCACTTAAGATTGGGATCACAGGGATTGACATTGCCTGTCTAGCAGCTGCACCACAAAAATAATGAAGAGGAGGACTTCCATGCTCTGACTTGAAGAAGGAGAAACATGAGCTGGCCCAGCTCTAAGTGCTGCAGGCAACCTGGGAGGCTCCTGACAGCTTACAGGATTGTGCCCACAGGCAGGTAGAAAGGCAGCACAAGATTAAGCATCAAAGACTAAATTGCTTTACTTTTCCTTAACAGAAAGATAATACAATTGCTTTGGATTCTTAAGTTTTAAAGTTAGTTGTGAAGATTTAGAAAGAGAATCTGAGATGATGACCTGCTGAATCACTTTATTTTGATTGAAAGAATCATTCTCCTAAATTCACAGCCCTCACTGAATCATTCTCTGAAACTTTTCATAAAAGGTGTAGCATAATGATCTTAATTTTTCAGTCTTTATTTCTCTGAGTGGTTTTTCATCTGATAGAGAAGCCACAGGTTTTTTAAGAGCGCTGTGAGAGAAATTATCTCTTTCAGACTGTCTGCATTAGAGGGCAGTCCCAAGGCACTAAGGGAGATGCTTTAACTGTTGCTGGTGGCTAAGGTGCAGCCTGCATCCATCTTTACAGGGAACAGATCATTAGGTTTGTGAATCAAGGCAAGATCTGTGAGCATGGATGTGTGCACTACTCTGAGCAAGGGACTGGAACGTGCACAGAATAGTTAATATCCTCTATATAACAGGCAGCTGCTGAGCATCCTCTTGTGTATTGTGGAAACTATATCAAAAGAAACATTCTCCACCTAGGTATCTGGTGTACTGACCTGTCCCCACTGTGATGTTGCACCTATTTCTGTTCAAGAGAGTAGAAGGGTGAAGAAAACTAATTACCTTTTTTCTTAATTCAGCATGGATAGAGATTGGAAGACTTGTAAAATGTTCTGATGAACAAGCTGCTTCTAATAATTCTGTTAAAACCAAAACTGTTTCATTGAGAGAGGTGAGAACTATGGTAGAAATGTTCTCCATGTTCCAGATAGCTTAAATATTTTTTTCTGCATGGTGCTTCTATTTGAAGAATAGTCTCCTTCAAAAATTAAATTAATTGTAATAATTTAGCAACATTAGCAAAGAGTAGTCAAGGTGAAATCAAATGTTTGAACCAAACCCAACAAAAATATTTTTGAACAAATAGGATTTTACTTTATCTGAAATTTTGATCTGTGTAGTAATTTGGGGAGATCAGCATTTACAAAAAGAACTTAAAACCCAGGAAAAGTGGTTTTTATCCAGTCGTATGAATGTGTTTCTGAATACTTCTTGCTTAGCTCTTTTTTTTTTTATGTTGGGAGGTTCATTTCCCCTAAAATCATTCTGTTCATAAAGCAAATGGCACACAACTGGGATGCATTTCTCACTGTCTCTGTATTTAATCTTTCTCACCCCTTTAGCTGATTTGCTAGTATCTTTCTTCATATTTAATATGATCACACCAACCAGGAAGCTATCTGACTGTGTCAAACTCAGTTTTAATACAGGCTTCTTTTCATCACAGGCAGCTGGAATGTACATGGTGCAGCTCAAGGCTCCCCCAAACATTGCTCAGCTGCTCTCAATGATGCCAGACTCTTTTTTGAGGATGAACTATAGAAAGCCAAATATTGGCTTGACAGTGATACTATAACAGGAGACTGTAGACCTAACAGATCCTTTTTACTCAACCTACTCATACTATATCTTGTGGGATGCTGAGAACCAAACTACAAGGAAATGCCAAGCTAAGATATTTGTACAGAAATACCTTTTCTGGAATGTTGGGCTGTAACCTTTGATTAATTTGATTCGTAACACAGAGTTGAGCTCTGTTAGGCCCAGGTTTCATGAACTGCCTCTGCTTAATTAGGAATCTTCCTATATTCCTACTTCTCTGCAAAGGTTCAGAGACACTGGCAGGGTAAAATTTATTTCATTTAATGTTGGGCATGTGGTGTAGATGTTTGTGTTTGAGCTAATCACTGGGAAGCTTTTATAACCAAAGCAGAGAAATGGATTCCTCTAGTTCATGATCCACTTTATCCCAAGATAAATATGTAGAATAGACTAACTGCACCTTGCAGATGCCTATTTCTCCCCTTTGACTGTAGGGAGAATTTAGACTGCAAGATGCTCTAAAAGCAGATGAAGTGAGTATTGCTGAAGAAGTCTTCCAGCACTGCAACAAAGATAGGTTTGTCTCTTTATCTGACTTTGACAGTAGTCCAGATGTAGATTCATGCCTCACATTTGATGGTGCAGTGTGCAGGAAGTTCTTCAAAAAAGTCTTCCAGCAGGAGTTATCACAGTGTGGTATTTCCAGGAGAGGTTGTAGCACATTTTCCTGACCAGAGTGGAGATCTCCACTGTACAGGTGGACCAGGTTATAAACCTAATCTGAATACAGTATTATTAGTGCTTTCAATTTTTAGTCACCAATACTAATACCTTATTTGATAAAGCTTATTTTCAAAAAAGTTGTAGAAGTTTGAAGGCTAAGTTGGAGTTAAAAAGTTCCTTTAATGTTGTTTTTAAAAACCATAAATGTGTGGGTGAACACACGTACACATACGTACAAATTCTAAAGAAAAAGGGTTATTTAGCATAGTTACTTCTGTAGCTGAAGTAGAGCACAATGCCTGAGGAATCTATAGTCGTGGGTTATGTTATCTGAAGATGCTCTTCCACTGAAGGCTCATTTATTAGAAGACCTAATATAAAATAGTGAATATTTGTTTTAAGTTGAGTCAGGACCAGAATTTATCTCCCAGGGAATACGTGTAATTTTTGTGATAACCAGAAAAGACTTTCTTCCCCTGGAGTGAACACCACTGGATTTAGTGCTGCATTAGTACACTGAGTGTCTGAACTGTGCTTATTGGTAATTTAGCTTCTCTTCAGCAGAGCACTAGGGTGTTTCTTTTCTTAAGCATGCAGGTAGTCACAGAGATTGATTTCAATGGAACTACTCAGGAAATCAAGATGAAAATTATTTCTGCTTATTTCACAGATTTAATACTTCTGATTTTAGAGGAATAGGCTTTCCTGAAAATTGGATTTTAAGACCACAATAATAATTTTTGGTTCTAGCCATTGATCTCAAAGTATTACATAAATATTAGTACTAATAGAACTAGTATTAGGAAAATGTAGCTGCTCATCGAAATAATTTTATGAGAAAAAATATGCCATTTACATCTGGATTAAGTTGTAAATGTATAGAAGGACTCTTGTACTTAATATTCTGTATACCTCAAATTACTTTCATTATACTATTTTCTATGCTGCAGCCACAACATAGGAAAAGCTTTCAGGTTTCAGTTTTTGCTCTAGTTCAATAATTCACCATGAATGCTCTAACCCTCAGGGTTGTTTTTATGCAGCTTGAAGAAGAGGTATCTCACATTACAGGTCTAACATCTCTCATGTGGAGAGAGGCTTTGGGTGGCCAAAATGAGGGCCATGATGAAGGAAAAGATTGTACAGACAACTGTCTAAGCAAGGTGATGGGTCATGCTAAACTGAGGGAACAATCAACTTCTGAAGTCAGCCCTTCTATGAGCATGGGGTGTGCTCAAGGAACCTTCAGGGCTTCCACCCAACCTAATTCATTCAATGACTCTTATTTTTGTAATGAACTGGAAAAGTGTTGCATTTTAGGAAAGTTCTGGTGACATTAATCTCTGTTGGACAGCAAAGCCCCTATGGGACTGACTTTTATAATTTGGTCCCTCTCTATATCCCATAAAAACTGGGGCCAAAGCATTGGTGGATAGGGGCAGGGCACATTGAGCAGAGGATGTAAAAGAGGGCTCACTTAAACATGGAGGTTCTTTTCATTTTTATGTTCTAATGAAGCACAACAGAAGAGGTCAGACTGAACATGGCTACAACATTGGTGGATAGGGGCATAGAAACCGACACTGTCAATCTGGACTTATGCAAAACGTTTGACACTGTCTTGCACAACATCCTTGTCTATAAATTGGGAAGATGTGAATTTGATAGGTGGACTGCTTGGTGGATAAAGAGCTGGCTGGACAGCCACAAGCAAAGAGTTACGGTCAGTGGCTCATTGTCCACGTGGAGACCAGTGATGAGTGGTGTCCCTCAAGAGTGGGTACTGGGACTGGTACTATTCAACACCTTTGTCGGCGACATGGACAGTGGAATTGAGTGTACACTCAGCAAGTTCACTGATGACACCAAATGTGTGGTGCAGTTGACACACTGGAAGGAAGGCGGATCATCCAGAGGGACCTTGACAGGCTCAAGAGGTGGGCTAATGCCAACGTCATGAAGTTCAACACAGGAAATTGCAAGGTCCTACACTTGGGTTGTGGCAATCTCAGACACACCTATAGTCTGGGCAGAGAAGTTATTGACAGAAGCCTTGCAGAGAAGGACTTCCGGATAACAGTTGATGAAAAACTCCACATGAGCAGGCCCAGAAATCCAACCATGTCCTGGGCTGCACCAAAAGGAGTGTGGCCAGTAGGTGAAAGGAGGTGATTCTCCTCCTCTACTCTGCTGTCCTGAGACACCACCTGGACTACTGCATCGAGTTCTGGTGTCCTCAACATAAGGAGAACATGGAACTGTCGGAGCCAGTCCGGAGGAGCGCCACAAAGCTGATAAGAAAACTGGAGCACCTTCTCTATGAAGACAGGATGAGGAAATTGAGGCTGTTCAGCCTGGAGAAGAGAAGGTTGCATGGGGACTTCATAGCAGCCTTCCAGTATCTGAAGGGGCCTACAAGGAAGATGGAGAGGGACTTTTTGTTAGGAACTGTAGTGATAGGACAAGGCGAAATGGGTGTAAATTGAAAGAGGAGAAATTTAGATTGGATATTAGGAAGAAGTTTTTACTGTGAGGGTGGTAAGACACTGGAACAGGTTGCTCAGAGCTAGTGGATGCCCCAACCCTGTCAGTGTTCAAAGCCAGGTTGAATGGGGGTCTTGAGCAACCTGGTCTGGTGAGAGCTGTCCTTGCCCGTGGCAGAGGGGACTGGGACTAGATGATCTATAAGGCCCATTCCAACCCCTTAATATACTTTGGTAATGGAACTTTTCATCTTTACACTATGCAGCTTGGTAGGATGGAGTTTCTAGTGCAAACACTTCCTGAGAAAGACAACTGGATGTACTACAGTCTTCCATTAATTTTCATCAAGACAAAATCCTTTTTGTAACATTTAATTCCTGTGTTTTAAAGACTAGGCCATGAGAGTAGGGGCATTCAAGATCCTATAGTTTGAGACTCAACATTGCCAAAATGCAGATGAAGTGCTGCAGTGGTTTTGAAATTTTTTTCTAAACAGAAATGTAATAAAAATGCACAGTCAGAAAGTATTATTGCAAATATTATGGCTATCAAAGACTTGGACAAAATCTCTATGTGCATCTGAATGATCCAAATCTTTAATGTCAAATAGCAAGGCTGGCGCACAAATAAACATTTGCACATGAACTATAGTTTATGGGATTGATGGAGCCGAAATATCAACAGAAACTGTCCTCTTCCTCTATTTTGACATTCTTATTTAAACTCCATCTTGAAATCAAAATCAGACATTAATATAAATGATATTTAAACTCCATCTTGAAATCAAAATAAGACATTACTATAAATGGTATCAACTAGCTACACCATCGTTTAAACCATTGGTCCAAGTTTAAGCAAGTGCTTAATTTAATTCTGTCCTTAAATTCTCTTGAAACAAAATCTGTCTCTTTTTGTCTGCGACACAGGTTAAAACTGCATCTTCTGGAAGACTATAGTGCTTCTCCTGCTACCTCAAGGTCTAGTTTAACACCATTTACTTATCAAACGTCATGCTCAAAATAGACTTTAACTTTCTAGTGATGAGCAAATACTGTTGGAGGTAAGGCATGAGTGTAGCAATAACCATAGGTTTGAGTTAGCCAGATAACACACTTGCATATTCAGCACTTCCACCTTCAAGAATATGGTGATCATTTATACTAGCCTATGCCTCAGATATGAGACTGGCAGAATTTATTTCCCATATTTCAAGTTCATAAATTGCTTGCAGAGTATTATATCACTATAATAATCCATAGAACTAAAATTATTTCACTGAAGTTTAGTCACAAAAGAAAAATACCATTATGTGGTTTTGGAAACACAAGGTCTAAAGACCTTGGGCAGGATATATAGTTTAATGGGCAGATTAGGCAAAACCAGGTAATCATGAGGACAATGAGTACAAAATTCTTATAAAAAAACTGTGAAGGTCATATCTCAAACAGAAAATGCTTAAAATCTGTATGCTGCAGATTTAGAAAATCAACAGTAGCAGATTTCTTGTTCATCTTACAGACTCTCAGTTTTAATTATAATGAAGCTGATGACCTTTGTGATGTCCTGACAGTCTCAAAAATGCAAACCTTCAAACAGAGATGCTGAAAGAATACCAAGTGAGAACATCACCTTCTTTTTCTCAGCATGGATTCTAAAGCCCAGGTATCTAATTGTAACATTTGATGTACAGTCACAATGTTAACTGTCCCATACTTTTGCATATTACAGGTAGCACACTTGTTGTGCTGTTCCACAGAGGTAGAAAATGTTTGCAAAAACCAACTCCAAATCTTTCGAATATTCAAAAACCGATGTAAAGGCCGGTGAGTGTAGAGTCATAGTTTCTTGTGTTTGAAAATCAGTCAAAATTTAATGTGTTGCAGCAACACTATGAGGAAGATATGGAAAAACTTTGATTTCATCTTGAAGTGGATACTTAGATTCACAAAGGTGTCAAGTTGGTGAATCCATGAAGCTAGTTATAGCAGGAGCCTGAATGCATTCGAAAGCTTGGAGTGGAAAGACTAGTGTACAAGAAGCCTGCAAAAGAATAGAGGTGTTCCACCTGTGTCTCCCAAGAGACATGTCACACCTAATTGATTTCTCTTTTACTTCTGTTAGTAGTAGTAGAAAATTTTGCTTAGCATGGTTGGTTTTCAAAATGCTTGCTTGACTAAAATTAATTAGATATCACAGCATCCTCAGACTAACTTACTGTTCTCTGCTTATTAGCTAGTAAACTGAAAGGAGGGACTGAAATTACTTTCCCGAAGCCACACATCAAGCTGAGATTAGAACTTCTATTTCCACATTCTCAATTTTGTGCTGTAACAGTCTGATTATACTGCTGGCAGTTTATCATCTTTCCAGTGCAATACTGCTCCCCCAGGTCTCCTTCTTCCTAATAGTGGTTAACTTTCAGACCATGTTAAATGCTCACTGGAAATGTGGATGAGGGGGATTGGACAAAACTGTTACTCTGTTTTTTTAATGAAGTTTTTAAAGCTAACTTTTTTTTTATTTATTCTGTGGATGCCTAGAGCTACATTATACACCCAAATTAAGGTAGACCTGAATTCTTCAGAGTTCCTAAGTACCATAATGTGTAATTAAATCAGTGGAGGTATTGTTGATGAGCCTCCCTGAAAAACAAGGAACTTTTATTTAGCTGTTTGAAGACAGGCACTTAAATCTAAAACTCATGGTCTGACTTTTAAGTGGTAAGACTCATTATCAAGTGAGAAAATAGTTTTCTATATGGTATGTTTCAGAGTAGTGCTGTGTGATTTTCTTTTTTTAAGAAGAAAAGACAGATTTCCAATTTGTAGCATCATGCTCTTAAATCTAGTGAACTAAGAATAAATGTGAGGTTTTTTCTTAGATGAATTTAATTTGTCCCCAGACTTGGTAGGCAACACAGGATGCCTGTTCTTACGAGAGCAAGGATTATATGTGAGACATAGTCTTTTAGATGCAATGAGGCTATTTGTTAGCACTTTCCCAGAGAACTGCTGCAATCTTTATGTTATGGAGAGTGGCTTTTGCTCTATTAGGCTGACCCACTCTTAGAACAGCAGCTCAGTAAAACAGGAAGCAAACACATGAATGTAATGGAAGTTCAAATACAGAATTATAGCCCCTATGTGTCAATGAAGTAAAAAAGACAATGACAAATGAATAAATCAGGATTATTTGGTTTCTGTCCTGTAGTTGCTTAGAAAAGCTGAGAATAGCAACTCAAAAGTTTTAAAGCAGAAAGCAGTGCTAGAATATAACAGGTGGGCCATCTGCTCTGCTGGGCTGACAAGGAAAGAACAAGCACTCTTAAAGTCATTACAGAGAATCCTAATAAAATTGTCATGCACCTTAGGTCTATGGAATGGCAGTATTAAATGTCATCCCTCTGTCTCCTGATATCAGATGTCCAATTAAAGACATGACAGATTGCCTTTCACAAAATAACAGGTTAAGGATGTGCCTCTTACTTGTGTTCCAGTTCTTTTAAAGAGGCAGTTATAAACAAAGGAAGGTTTTACATGTTTATGAGTCCATCCACAGCAGGCACTATTGCTGAATAAACCCCTCAAAATACTCAAAAAATAATAAAATCGTGGTCATGTCCATTAGGAAATTAGCCGTGAAGAGATCAGGGCCAGCATCCAGGAGCAACTACACAACAGCTGCTGGTACAAGTGGCACCAAGAGGGAACAGCCACAAGACTCAGACCTGATGCAAAATGTGGGTCACCAAGACCCAACGCAGGGCTCAGACGAGTGCAAAAGACGAGAAGAGTGGGAGGAGGAGGAGGAGTCTTTGATCCACCAATCCAGTGCCAGGCTTTGTGAGAATGAAAGAGACTTTATGCTATGTTATTCTTTGCTCTGTATTGCTCTTCCCCTGTTTACACGACCATGTGAAGTCTCTGCATTGTTAGCTCTTCCTTCCTCTGGGCTGTGTAAGGTCAGTTGTGCTTAAAGAGGCTAAAACTGTTGTTAGACCTCTCCACTGTGCCTCAGCTGCAGAGGATTTCCCCATCAGCAGTGCTGGCAGATCAGTGACCTACAGCCAGCCTCCATCAGCCCACACCCCAGGGACTGCTCTGTGCATGGAAGCAGTGGGAAGCATGAGCAACAGCCCTGCTGACTGATCTGAAATGAGGGCTGAGAGCTGCCACAACAGTTTCATGATGTCAAAATGGGATTTTGTTGAAGACAATGAGATAAACCCTGCTCCATTTTGCTATGATACCTGACCAACACCAACCAAGCAGAGTACATGGGCTTGCTGTGTTGCATTTACTGGAACAGGTAACACCTTTTCCATTGGTGCACCCTTGGCATAGGCACAAGTAGGGAGATGTTGTCCACCACAATCCAGCTTCTTCTGCCACCCTCTTACAAACAGCATTGCAACTATAAATACAGCTATAAGCAGAGCATGTAAAGCAGCCTTGTAATTACAGTGACTTAGCAATCCTTTGCAATGTGAATATAATTAAGAGTGGGCACACAGCAGCACATCCCTACTGCATGAGAAGCAAAGCAGGAGATTTTGTCACATGGCAACAGACTGTGCCTGCCCCAAGGATACTTCTGTTTTTCAAACTTTCTTCTTCCTGCCCAGGATGATGGCTAGTGAGCTCTTTGCACTCTCCTTTATAGAACTGACTTACTTCTCAGCATTACTGAAATACTGAATAAAAAGAAAAAACTAATTAGCTAAAGGTTCCTTCCTCTGCCCTGTGTTTTAAATAACCTTGCATGCAGGAATTTTACCTGTTTCCCCAACCCTTGTTAATAAAGTCTGATTAGATATGAAAGCAGCAAATTTGGTGATTAGATATACCAGTATTTTAAATGAAATCACATCCATATCTGTGCATCCCTTTTAGGTTTACTTACTGTCATATCTCAATAAATGTGGCTGTGTATTGCAGGGAAATGAACATCCAGATATTACTTTACCTCCCAGGTCTCATTCTAAGGGTTCTGCTTGTTCAATGAGGCATTAAAATTAGATATCTGACTTGTCATGGCCCATTAAAATGTGTCAGGATAAATTTTGAGGTAACCTAAATCAGCACAGTTCCATGTTGTCCATGGACCATGGACCAATTCTGATTTCAACAACTGGACAATCTGTCCCACTGCTATTTCAGGCCTTGCAATAAGTTGCTTATGAAAGAGCTCCTAGCCAAGAATTTTTCATAGGAATCGGAAAATAGCTTCAAACACAAAATAAATCAGACAGAATAAAAATATCTCTGCATTCGCTCTGTGAATGCAATACAGAATTCGTCATTCCTGAGGGAAACTTGCATTAGGCAGAAGGGTCTGCCAGAGTCCTCTCTCTGCTGGGTAGCAATATCATTGCCCCAGTCCAACAGCTCCATGGTCAGGGCATTCTTCTAGGTGCTAGGAAATGTGGATTCAGTTTCAAATACACTGAGGACCACTATTGGGGCTGACAGTGTTCCTTTTGGCTTCAAACCAGTCCAGATACTGCCTCAGCAGCATCTCCCTGTGACACAGCCAGCTGGAGCAGGCAGCAGTCAGATAGGTTTCCATGTGATCCCTCTGCAATCCCTGGGCTGGTTTCAGTGTGCTGTGTTAAAATGTTTAGGTGTGTTAAGGCTGTGTTATGGTGTTACGCAAAGGCATTTTACAAAAGAAAATCAGAATTGTCTCTTACTCTGTTGGGAACTAAGGCAACTCTGCTTGCAGCAGTTAGTTCATAGTTTTTGGCCCTGAATGGACTATTTAGAAATGCCCAAATCCTACTAAAATCTAGGTCATCCATTCTCACCATAGGCTTTTTCTGTTCAAACTGCCCTTCAAGGCCACTGCAGCATTATTTCCAGATTATTAATATTCAAAACATCTGAGCCTAATTTTCTTAAAATTGACTATAAATACTTCAGTTTGTTCAGAGTAACTTCACCAAGGTAACAGGACTAAGACAATTTGAATAAGCAGGTTTCTCATTTGCAAACTAACCTCACCTTCCTCTAACTATCACCTCACTGAAGTGAATCAATGACTTTTGAGTTCCACCACCACAAATAATCCATTTTTAAGCCAACAACATTTATTATGTCGATTTAAACATCAAGCACACATTTATCTGAAGCCAATGGCACTTTCTGCTTATTGTGAATTCTAGGGTGTGGAGAGAAAAAAAGAGACTGATCTCAAGCTTAGAAAATCTGAGAAAACAACTTCTTTCATGGAGGGCTGTCTGATCCCTCAAGAAATAAATGCTATACCTCTTCATTCTGCTTTTGTGTCCATGTCTAGTGTTCATGTCATTTATACAGTGAACACTCTGTTTCTATACATGACTAGGCTTCATCTTTATTCTTTTTTTTTCTGATATCTTATTACAAGGTGCCAGTTAAAATTCTCTTAAAAATCAGAAACCCATCCCATACATGACCTTTCTTTATATTCAATAGCAAAGACACCTGCCGTTTAACCTTGTCATCTAGACATTTGTCGCTGTCAGCTTGGGATTCCAAAAAGGTTTTCATTTTCTTTGAATCACTGCCCTTCTCACTTTGGCAGTGAAGCAGTTCTTGAGAGGTCAGTATGAGCTATTGACATCTTCACAGTCACCACAGAACAAAATTGTAAATGTTTTCTGCAAATCAAATACTGAATCAAATACTGCATGATGTTCTATGTCCTTGGGAGAAAATCTACTAATCTTTCAAAAAGTAGAGAGATGAATCCTCTTCTTAAGTGAATGAAGACATCTATCAGCTCTATGTGAGTTACTATATGGAGTTTTCTGGCCTGCATTATGCAGGAACCCAGACTAGGGTGGTTTAATAGGGTTTTTTTTTTCACCTTAAAACTGATGTCTTTATCACCCATTTCATCACTTGAGGTTCTGATTCATTTCTTTCTCTCATCTTTTTCCTTTTTTTTTGGGGGGGGGGGCAGGAATGGTTTCTATGCCTGTAACTTCATTTAGTAACTTTAATTTTTTTCCTTCTTGGAGTAAAAAGGAAAGTTCCCCATACTCTGATATACTGTTTAATTAATCTTCAAAGATCAGGTAGGTTTTTGAAAGGGGAAAGGAACAGATAAATGAAAAGGTCACAGATTTATCCTGTACTGTCTCTCATGAAGAACACAGTATGCCTAAGACCTTCTGGAAACTCTTGCTGTATACTCATTTGGCATGTCACACACATTTTTTCTCAGCATTTCTTTTGTTCAGATTATCATATTATTCTGTTCTCAGTTGCAAAACCGTGATCTTGAAATGGTTTATAATGCGATACTTAGATTTATTTTTAGCATGCTTAAATATTTCAAATGCAGTAAGAATTCTGAATCAAGCAGTGGCTAGACTTACACAGTTGTTCACAAAACGTTTGAAAAGAAATTCTTCACTCTGTAGACCTCCAGAGACAAATGCATGCACACAAATGCATATTTTACATACAGTAAAAATAATGGAATAAAATTACAGTCATTGTTTAAAAATGAAATTTAAGATGAGAAAAATGTTAATGCTGCAGTTGCACAAATTCTGTAAAGTCAAAGGTAAATGTAAAAGAAATGAAAGGTATAAAAATACATAGATAAGACATCCAGAAAATCTTAATGTGTGTCAGTATAATAAGAAAAATACACATTAAAATCAATCTACTTGGGTTTTGATCCCAACTTGTATTAATTTGACCTATGGGACAAATTTTACCCTGTTTTTTTGTTTTAATGATGTCACTCAAAGGTAGAATTAAAGCTATTTTATTGTCTTCACTATATAAAGTCTGATTCACCATGTTTAACTTCTTTTTTATCAGAATAAAATAATCCATCAAGCCTAAAGAGCAGATGAGAAGTCACTAAAAGGAGAAGGTAATTGTATGGAACAAAATGCAGAGAATGGGAAAGAATACCTGATACTATGCAGAGATCTACTTCCCCTTGTTTTCTCTTCTCATAATAACAAATTCAAACAGCTTGATGGACAATGGTCAGATATCTTTAGATATTTAGATTACCAAGCTGGGATTGTTCACTCTGGAGGAGAGAAGGCCTGAGGAGACCTTATAGCATTAGCCCATCTTTCAGTACCTAAAGAGAGCTTAGCAGAGATCTGGAGAGGGACTTATAGGGACATGTACAGATAGGACAAGGTAATGGCTTCAGACTGAAAGGGAGTAGGGTTAGGTTAGATACTGGGAAGAAATTCTTTCCTGTGAGGGTTGTAAGGCACTGGAATCTGTTGCCCATAGAAGTTGGGGATGCCCCGTCCCTGGAAGTGTTTGAGGCCAGGTTAGATGGGGCTGTGAACACCTGGGCTAGTGGAAGGTGTCCCTGCATATGGCAGGGGAGTTGAAACTAGATTGTCTTTAAGACTCAACCCAAACTGTTCAGTGATTTTCAGCATCACCAAGGAATTATGAAATTAATTCTTAGTATATATGGTATGTATAAAATGACTATTAAATTTAATTTTATCCTGTTTAAATATTGACTGGGGTTTGTGATTTTGATAGTTTGCAATTTCTGAACCAAAGTAAATACCTTTATTATTACATTAGAGTTCTGGGGAACCTTACCTACATTTTAAGTAGAAAGGGAAAAAAGTTTGAATATATTAATGAGGAGGTGCAATGATTTATACCTTCACTAAAAGATACAGTAAACAGTGTCATGATCAGATAAATATTTTTCACCTAGAAGCATAAAGAATAGAACATATGCATCCATTATATCTAAAGTTTTAATAAATCTTGGCATACACCATCTTTACCCATGCATATGCTTTGCCATCTTCTCCCTGCATTGTAAACTTTAAGGTAGGGTTTTTAGCTAGTTGTCACCTGTTGTACATGAACACAAGCCATTTATTTGGACTGAACTGCAAAAAATACTGCAGTTTACCTCACAGATAGATTAGAATTATGTTAAACAAATACTTTGTGCTTCCCTGGTTGCTTTTGTGTCAGTGATTCAACAGCAATTTGCTCTTTTACTAGCAAAACAGAATTTGTCACCAGGTGCAATCTTTCATGCTTAGGCTCATAAATAATAAGTTTCTGGACTGTAATATATATAATTTTTTTACCAGTTAGAGAGCTGATTCTTCTTTGAAAGTAAGTTTTGGAATTAAGGTGGTACCACATACATTATCTGTTATGAATAAATTCTCTGAGAATACAGACTGCTATTCAGAGTTCAGTGCTCTTATTAGAATGCATGGGGCTTCTTTCTTTCCAGGAGTAAACCAAAAATTTAAGCATTTGCATCATAAATCTCAACACTGTAGATGAAAACTTATTTTTTTTTGTTAAATCATATGAATGTGTAGGATGTCACTTCTTTTTACCAGACCTCATTTTAGTCCTTTGACTGTGTTGAGTATTTCAGCATTGTGAGTTAAGCAACTACACAATAACTGTTTTCTCACTGGTGAGAATCAACTATGTTGGTTGTTTAATTACAACAACAGCAACTGCCCCAAAAATAGGGAAGCTTAAACCATAATTTGTCTTTTTTTTCCTTATTTTTTTTCTTGATTCAGTTTCTAGTGTTTTCTTATGAAATATATAACCCCTGGCCTGAAAACTTATTCTCCATGTCCTCTGGTTTGAATACTGCAGGTGCTCTGAAAATAAATTAGTATAAGGAGAAAAAAAACCCCAAAAGAAACAACTCCAAATCACTGATAGCATTGTCAAACATCTCTTGCTATTTTACCTCAGGGGCCCTTTTAAATTTTTAATAAGCTTACTGCAGTTCCTGGTCCCTTGGACTACAGTGCCATTAGTAAAGAAAAATGCCATTTGGCATTAAAGGAATGTAAGAAATAAGAAAACAAAAATTAAAATGGCCTTTTATGAAAAAACTGTGAGCTTTTCAGCATAACACTGGAAAATAATTTGCAAAACCATTTTTCCTGCTCCTTAAAGAAGCTAAGTAGAAATTCTCTGTGTGTGCACTGCACACTCAATCCTTCCTTAAAGAAGCTAAGTAGAAATTCTCTATGTGTGCACTGCACACTCAATTCTGAATGTATACAAATAGGCATTTTTCATTTATAACTCTTCATTTGCATCTTGTCTCTGTGTTACAGGACTAAGATACTACTTAATTCTAGATAGGTAGCACTGAAAAAAAAAATCTCTTATTTTAGTTACAACTCAACTGGAAACATCTGTCATGAACAGTGACCATGAGCTAGGGCTTCTCATGATGCGAATGAATAATTTCACTATTATAATGGTTGACTTACAGATAGTTTTTGCATCCCTGACAATCCACTATAACATCAGTAAATACAAGTTGGTTGTTTCACACATGGTTAAAATCAAAATATTGGTGCATAATTATGCATACGAACAAAAAAGAAATCTTTTTAGGAACCCAGGAAGGCAAACATTTATTCTTTCACCTGGAGGTAGTGCTTAGGCATCCCTGTTGTGACCAGGTGTCTGACCATGATGTGTAAATGAGAACAAAGAGATATAAGTATGCTGTCTAAAAAACATTCTTTTATTAATTCTTATTGTCATTTAAGTATTGCAAAACCTTTTATCTCATTAAAGTAATTATCTTCCTTCTGAATACTCCGATTTATCTAATGCTCTCCACTGTCAGCAGCACTGAGAGACTTAACCTAAAGGATATTTAGGCATGAGATATAACTTAAGTTAGGAACTTCAGCTCTAACACTGAAATAATCTTGGAAAGTCACTTTATCTCTCAAGTTTTCTCAACCAAGGTCTGTCTTTAGAGAGTAAAGGTTTTGGTTTCTTAGTAGGTGAGGGTGGTATGTGAAACTGGTAGGGTGATATGTAAAACTCCTAGCTGAGTGCAACCTTTGTCTTATTATCTTTGTCTTATCATTTCACTTACTACCACTAAGACATGCCGTGAAAATTCTGTGGTTCAATAAATACAGAGGTCAGTACTTTCACAGTGGTCTTGTCATTATAGCAACAGCAGCATTACAGCAACTCATAAGCCAGGCATGCCTAGAACTTCGAGGCATCTTGAATTTCAAGGGTGCCATCATCTGCACTTCAAAGTCATTCACATTGAAATCATGTTTAATCTCTTACATTGTTTCCCTTTGGTCTGGATCCAAAAAACTGTTGCATCTGAGAATACATGGCGCGTGGCAGGGTAGTAGTGAACTTCAATACATCTAAAAGATCTGTGATGGCTCTGAGTTTGCCAGCACAAATATCAACAGTATTTCACTGGAAGCCTTGAACTTGGACATCATGCTCTTGACACTTATTTGGGCTGTTGTGTGGGTTTGATACCCACAACAGCCATTTCCTCAAGGTTGGCATCTTCTAGTGATCTGGTACTTCACTAACAATAACTGACAGCTCTTTTCTTTGTCTGCAAAACCTCCTGCAGTCAGACACCAGTTTTCTTTTGCTATTGTTGAAACATACTCTGCTCCTACCTCTCTCACACTGACTATGTGAAGAGGCACATCTGCTTTTATTATGCCATTCATGTCAGCTGTGTTTTGCTGTACATTTTCTTGCCTGGGCTACCTCCCAGACTGTGTGTTCACAAAGGGGAGTTGAACAGGAGCTTGATATGCACTGAGCCAATTACTGCCCTGTCTTGGGGACTCAGCTGGCAATTCAGCTGCAGTACATGGAGCATGGTATAACCCTGAGAAATGTCACCCATTCCTTCTCCACGGCAGAAGAAATTGCCAGTACAATGCTAAAGTGTCTTAGCAGACATCAGAATATTTGAAGTAATTTTCTTGACTGACTTTTCCCAGTTCCTGTCATGAGAGTAAAAAGATAAATTCCTACAGAAATTATTCAAACCCCTCCAGGTAGC
>NW_008667509.1:0-5757 GCF_000695815.1 Acanthisitta chloris | reverse complement strand
AGGAATGTATTAACTTTACACTGCAGTAAGTTCCAGGTCCACAGGAAACAAGAATCAGTGCTACATCACTTGGGGTCATATTTACTTCTGAGCTTGTTCACCACACGGTGGTCTTACAATTTATTCAGAATGAAGATAAAATATATCCTGCTCCACAATACCTTCACTTCTGCCTGCTGCTAAGCATCACAAGTTTGCAGAATCCATCCTGGTTTGCACACAAGTGTCTCTCTGCAGAAAAAATGGTGACAGTGACCCACTGCATGCTGCTTTTGGTGCCCACAGTGTGTCATGGTCAAACATTAACTCAGGTAAGAGCAGATGTTATCTGGCACAAGGGCAAAGTGCTGGACTCCCTCCCCATCTCACCACATCTGTGGCACCAGCCCCATGGTCCTACTGCCTGGGTACTGCACCCAGAGCATCACAGACAAGTCATGTCACTGTTACAGTATACTGATCCAAAACCTGCTTCTTGCAGGTAAATGGGGGTGACACTTGATTGCTTTTTGGAAAAATCATGTTCTATGCACTGATCTTTGCTGCTGGAAAGGGAGAGTGGTACTGCACACCCCACTGACTCCCTAGTAGAGAGGACCAAAGTCATATTCCAAGCATGACTCTGTGCAATGCTGCCAGGCCAAAGCATGCCCAGTGCTCAAATGGTCTAAATGCAGAAGCTAGAAATGTTAAGAAATTATTTCGAACAGTGCAAGGAAAATTTCATCTGCTCACTTTTTATATTGCAAGTGTATTTTAAATGTATTTTGAATAGTTTACTAGCTGCAGCCTTTTACAGATGTGAACAAGACCTGGACTACAAAATATGGAAAGCCTTAAGCTCTGATTGCAGCTGTAACCAGCTGGATCTGTAATAGTATAAAACCTCTGCATCAACATTTCACACCACCAGTTTATAGGAACCACGTTTGCATGCATTTGACCATGTGGCTATCTGTACCTGTCTTTGAAAACTGGAAGTGTCTTTTTCCAGCCATGGCTCATATTGTGGCCAGGTAGTTGTCTGGGTTATGTGTCTGCCTGGAAAATGTACATCATGTTATACAGCTGTTTTGGCTAAAAGAAAATGCAGAGCTCACACCAGGGATTCGACTGACTAACATGAGAACTTCACATAAACCCACATTTTTTCAGATTTCAGGTAGCTTGAATTTCATGCTTATTGTAAAAAGAAAACAAATTAATCTTCTAATACGTAGTCAACAGTCTTATAAATATCTTCCTACCAGAACAGTTTGAATTTTTTATGGCTATTAGAAGTGTTGATGTGCCTTTAATAACAGGTGTCCAGATGCAAAAGATTTTAACAACAGACTATCCCATGTCACATAACTTTATTTATAGTACTTTCCCTTCCTTCTAGTTTGTGAGCCACACAAAGGACTGCACGAGTGTCCCCATGGTCTCTAGTGTACAGGAGTCAGCAGAAAAGACATGGTAAGGCACAAACAGAAAACATATGCAGACATATTCGAGAGATGCAGCGGCTCACAATTGGGCACCAACACCAAATAGCACTAGTAGTTTTCATGCAAAGTTCAAGAAATTCAGCAAATCTGGCTGTAGAGAAGAGAGGAAAAACCCAACCCTAATGCTCATGATTCAGTTCCAGACAATAACTGTAATTATAATAATGAATAAGCCAAAGGTAAATGCATAACATCTCCCCAAGTGCATAGAAACTATCATGGGCCAGAGATTTCTCATTAGAACCAAAATGTGCAAGTACAAGTAATAAAGATGATTTTATCAGAAGGAATGCTGTCTCCTGTTAGGTACTTACAGCATCTCCACAACATTAATCCTGGCCTATTGACAGGGTCCACTCTACATCAAAATCAGCAGCTTGGCAATTAGAAAAAAAATGCTGTGTTAGCTTGCAAAGAAAATGTGATTTGTGAAGCTCTCAAGGTTTCAGTTCAGGAGTTTTGTTCTAAATGTGCTGCCTCCAACACTTTGAATCCTCAGATGAAAACAAAGTGCTCTTCTAATGTGACATGTCATTTTGCATAGTGTTCTGTTGGGTCCATTGCTCTGATTATTGTCTTTCTAGGAATAATACCAGTGCCTGCTTGAGATTTGGAAGATTAGCATTAACAGGATAGAAAAGAAGAGGGCAGCTGTTTCATGATGGCATTTAGATAGATGATCTGCCTGCTGCCTAATCCACGTATCATCTACATATTCAGTCAGCACAAGGCAACCTGCTAGAAAAGTTTATATGAAAAACCACTGCAAATATAGATGTGTTTGCTTATCATGCTGCCTCTCTCACAAACATTACTGGTTTGTAATTTCACTAGCCATACTTCTAGTCTTCAGCCTCTTGCTGTAGGATAAAGTTTGGCTCTAAAATGACAGTATCTACACATGTTTAATAAATTCTGTAATAGTAAATTCTCAGGCTTGTGGGGCAGAGGAAAGGCCTTTCTGGTTAAACATTCACACTTTGGGGTATTTATTTCTAATGACTCATAGGATCTTGTGATATTCTCTTGTTGTGATAGGCATAGTCACAATAATTGTGATATGAATTCTGATAGCTGTGAAAGGCTACCTAGGGAGTCAGGAGCTTGAGTACGACTTAATTACAGTTGGGTCTGTAAATCTCAGGAACCTTCTGTAATCTCAGTCTATCACAGTCTGCTGTCTCTCGCTTATCACTATTGCCAGGTGTGATCATGTTCTCCAGACAAAAAACATCTTGTGATCAAAAACATCAATCCTGTGATTGAGTAATGCAGTTGTGGTTTTTTGTGATTTTTTTTTTAAGGTGGTTTTTTTATGTCTTAACAAAGCCACATCAATAGAAAACTCAAAGCTAGCATAGGGAAAAATATAACCAGGTCTGAAGTCAAACAGCGTAAACAAGATTATTTAGGGCAAATAAAGGTCACCAAAAGAATGGAATGATAGGAGTTTTCACTTGAGTGGAAAACTCTTAATTATACAGCATATTTCCAGGAAAAGAGACCAGAAGCTACTACAATTTATCTGTATTCAGTGCTTCAGGTCATGTACCAGCCCGACATGACCATGCTTTGTATCTTTGCAGAATATAGAATTTTGCCTGCTGAGAAAGCATGTAACCTGGATTGACTAAAGTGTGGGGCTGCACACAGAGATCACTCATTCCTTCTTCAATCCTTGCAGTCTTTTTGAGAATTGCTGCACTTCAAAAGCCTGCGTACCTCTCTTAAAAATCCCCAGCCCTCTTCTTGTTTGCTGCTTAATCAAGGTGAAGCAATATACTAATGAATAAGAACTGTGAGCCTAATGAGTAAGAATTGTGTTTTCCTTTCTGTAATGATGCGTTTAGTTGCAGCATATTATTCAGCTAAGGCACGGCTTTGTACAAAGGGCTGCTGGCAGGGAAAAACCCTGGTAAACAAGGCAAACAAAAACCAGGTTTCATGCTGTGTGGAAACCAGCTTGTTTATGCTGGTATGTTTAGGAGATATTTTCTTTAAAGCATACCTTTGGTTTAACAACATTTAAAATTCTGTGTATTATGATATTCTCCTCTTATTCCTTGTGCTTTTGTTAAATTTTAAGAAGTTGCTTGAATAATGCATGATATCATATCAAGCATAGAGTAAATCTGTTAATCAATGAGTATGAAATTAGAGATGAAAACAAGATAAAAGCATCTTTTCGGTCATGTACTCCATATCCCTGTCAGAAGGTGTTTTTTTCTTCTTGGTAATCATCAGCACTTTGTCCCATTCCATTGTCAGTGTACTAAGAACTGGGAATTTCATCATTGCATTTGTGGGAATGAACTGGAGTTTATTCTTTGTTAAAATCCTGCGTTTTGCCCTGCTTTTTTTACAGTATTTAAATTAGATCTCTTTTGAATATACCTCCACAAATGACATTTTGTACAGCTTAATTCTGTAGAAACGGGTCCATTTTTCCATTGCCATTAAATTTCTTCAAATGTAATCTGAATCTGCTATTTATGGTTCAGAAATCTGTGCAAGTTTTGCTTCCACACAGTGAGAAACTCTAAATAATTAAAACTCAAAATGCTTTTCAGAGAAGCCTTTTGGAATAACATCTGTTACTTCTTGTAGGAATTTTTCCTAGCAGATGTTTCTTTTTTTCCTTATTTCTTTTACGGTGCTAATGACATTTTAATCCTATTCCAGACACTGTTAATAAAGCCAATCTTCATTATAAGCTTGTCAAGTCACAGGAGGACAACCGTGACAAGGGACAGGATGTGACAGATGCTCTCCCAAATTCCAGTGGACACCATCTTCTCCCAGGTGTTTTTGTACTGCTTAGTCACTGTCTGGATGCCTTAATTTGACCCCATCATACAATCATTTGGGTTGGAAGGGACCTTAAATCTTATCTAGTTTCAATCCCTCTGCCATGGACAGGGACACATTCTACAGGATCAGGTTGCTGTGCTTTCAAAGTACCCTCTGATTACCTGTTTCCTTTGGATCAGGAAGCACTCATATACAAATATATATACTTTCATGTATATTTATAAACACACAGGCCACACCATCTGTGAATACAGAAAATCAGAACAAAATGCCATCTTCGGAAGCATGTGGTGTATGAAGTCAATGAGCTAAAGCCTCAAAAGAATTCCCTAGAAAGACCACCTGAACCAGAAAAAAAGGCAACAGGCCTGTGAATTGCAAATAGTATTTTGAGCTGATTTGTGCAGGGAAGGCAGATAGTAGGGGACCCTCCTTGGCCCAGCTCTGGCAGAGCATGCAGCTGCCTGTAAGGCAGTTACTGGGGCTGTTGCTCTGTCAGTTTCCTTGCCTTAATATTAATTAATTAATATTACAAAAAGTTTCATGAGCTCTGGTTGAATTACTAAGGAGGGAGAAGATAGAAGCATGCTGTGAAGTTTGACTGTGAAGCAGCCCTGGATATCCAGAGAAGTTTCAACTGACTGGAAATTAGCAAATGTGGCACCCATCTATAAGAAGGGTCAAAAGGAGGATCCAGCAAACTACAGGCTTGTAAACCTAACCTCGGTTCTGGGCAAGGTCATGGAGGAGATGATCCTGAGTGCCATCACATGGTACATGCAAGACAACCAGGGAATCTAGTCCAAGCAACATGGATTTATAAAAGGAAGGTCCTGCTTGACCAATCTGATCTCCTTCTATGACAAAGTGACCTGCTTAGCAGATGAAGAGAAGGCTCTGTGTGTGGTCTATCTGGATTTCACTAAGGCATTTGACACTGTCTCCCACAGCATATTTCTAGAAAAACTGTCTGCTCGTGGCTTGGATGGGTGGACTCTTCAATGGGTAAAAAACTGGCTGGATGGCTGGGCCCAGAGAGCTGTGGTTCATGGAGCTAAATCCAGTTGGCAGCTGGTCACTAGTGGTGTTCCCCAGGGCTCAATATCGGGGCTGGTACGGTTTAACGTCTTTATTGATGATCTGGACATGGGGATTGAGTACACCCTCGGTAAATTTGCAGACAACACTAAGTTGGATGGGAGCGTCAATCTGCCTGAGGGTAGGAAAGCTCCACAGAGGGAACTGCACCAACTTGATCAGTGGCCTGAGGACAAGTGCATGAGGTTCAATAGGGTGAAGTGGTGGGTCCTGCACTTGGGATACAACAAGAGTGGCACAAGAGCTGTTTGTCAGAAAGAAACTTGGGAGTGCTGGTGGATTGTGGCTCAATATGAGCCAACAGTGTGCACAAGTGGCCAAGAAGCCCAAAGGCACCTTGGCCTGTATCAAGAATAGT
>NW_008667508.1:18103-21432 GCF_000695815.1 Acanthisitta chloris | reverse complement strand
AAGGCAGAGGGACAGGGCAGAAGGCAGTGGGACGGGGCAGAAGGCAGGGGGAAAAGGCCGAAGGCAGGGGGACGGGGCAGAAGGCAAGACACTGCTGCAAGCAGAGGACAAGGCAGAAGGCATGAGGACAGGGCTGGAGGCAGGACAGGGCTTGCCACCATGTGCAGGTGTCCTGGTCTCACGTGGATGCACTGATTGTGTCACACATGTACACAGTGGATGTATGACCAAGCCTGGCGCTGAGTATGGAGTTCCAGGAGCCCTGAGTGAGCCACTTTCACCATGCTGTACCTGCACAAGCACTGTCTGGTGCTGTGAATGCCCTTGCATGGCTCCCAGGTCCTGCAAGGCTACTCACTGTTTTTCCCTGTTCAGTTTGTGGCCCTACATGTTATTACCAATACGATTCAAGTTCTCCTCTGAAGACTGAGGGACAGTGTAATCAGGGCTTTTAATGACATTCATCTATAGCATGAGCCCCTTTGTAGCCTTAATTTATTTTCAAGACAGCCCCTTGAGAAAATACTACCCAGTTATTGTGCAGGTTAAATTATTTGCAGTTTTGGGGCAGAAAGAGTGGCTCAGAGTGATAAAGGTCAAAAGTACAAATGCAACTGCTCCACAGTGTGTAGCACTTCATGCTTGCTGTGCAATTGAATCTTTGTAAGCCTCAGAGCATCAAGGCACCTAGATGGTAAGGAGAACAGTTAGGATCACTTGGAAAAGTCTGGACTGTCACCAGGCAGGAAGTTCTTGGCAGCCAGAAGCTATTTCTCCAGCATTATTGCTGAACTGAGAACCTCTTGTTGCTTCCTGCAGTCTCCTGCCTGTTTCCCTTACCTCTCTCACTGCTCAGTCCCCAGGGAACCTTTGTTCTCAGGCAGGTGAAGATCCTACGGAAAAATGCATGTATTGCAGGGCAAGCTGTATTTCCATGATCTTCAAGGAGCTGAATTATGGCTGTAAAATGTCAGGAAGTTTCAAAAACAGATAAAGCTTTTAGCTTTGCCTGGTAATATGAATTCATTTCTGGTCTGCTCTCATGATTGTGGACGTTGTAGGACTCTCGACATCTAATTAGACCAAGTAGTTCCAGTTCTATATTATGCTGTGAGTTGTCCTTAGAATTCGGTATTTCTCCAGCGCAGGTGCCAGGTATCACCTACAGGGGGACTTAAAATCAGTAAACACCACTCATGTATTTATATGGAGTGCAAAAGGTTTCAGCTAGAACATTTTTAGCTGAAACAAATAGATTCCGAGTGCCTATGCAGGAACGTGCATGGCAGAGCTGGGAGAGCAATCAGTGCTAGTCGGCTGTGGTTCTGAGGCTTTCTGTCACCCACTCGATGCCAGATGCTTACCAGTGTGGGTGGCTTAAAAACTACAGTTTTACCCTCATGAAGTCTCTCTCCCCCTCCACATCACAGGGTCTAATGCAGCTGTTCTGTCTGTGTTTCAGTGGTTGAAGGATTAGCCCTGCTGGATCTGGGGGTGTCGCCATATTCCGGAGCTGTTTTCCATGAGGTTGGTTTGCATGGCTCCTTTTAAATGTGGGGTTCCAGTGGCACATGTCTAAGTCTTGCTGCTCACAGCTTGGCAAAGGCTGAGGACATACCTTGTCCCAGAGACTTCAGGGAACCTGAAGTCATGTGGTTGTCTGTGCAAGAATTATGTGACCTAAAAGAACAACCACACCAACCCCCTGCCCTGGGCAGGGACACCTCCCACCAGAGCAGGTTGCTCAAGGCTTTAGCCAACCTAGCTTTGAACACTGCCAGGGCTGGGGCAGCTACAGCCTTTCTGGGCAACCTGTGCCAGTGTCTCACCACCCTCACAACTTCTTCCTAATATCTAATCTCAATTTCCCTCTTTCAATTTCTCCCCATTGCTCCTTGTCCTGTCCCTGCAGTTCCTAACCAAGAGTCCCTCTGCAGCTTCCCTGGAGCCCCTTCAGCTCCTGGCAGGTTGCTCTGAGGTCTCCACACAACCTTCTCTTCTCCAGGCTGAGCTGCCCCAACTCTCTCAGCCTGTGCTGGAAGGTGCTCCAGCTGGTGATCCAGCTGATCAACTTCATGGCTTCCTCTGAACCTGCCTCAACAGTTCCATGTCCTTATGTGATAGACATTGTAGTATTCGTTACTGCAAAAGGAAAGCTTGAGGCAGGAGAACTCTGTGACATGTAAAATACTCTGCTCACACCCAGATGTGTTTGTGGGCAGAAGCTGGGGCAGGGACACAGTGTCAGTGTGAGCCTGAGACAGTGTACTGGGTAACAGCTTCTGGAGTTCCTGCTTTTGCAGAAATAGTAGTGCTAGCACAAGCATGCAGTGTATTTATTCCTCATCTTGAAAACACCTCAATCCTTAAAAAAAAGAAAAAATACCTCTGGGGTTTGTGCCCTCGAGTGTCTTATTGATCCGAAGGTACACTCATATACAGTGTCACCTGGGTTGAGGAAGGTACTGTGTGTCCCTCTAAAAACTTGTGTCTTTTCAGTAAGTTCCTCTTTGGACAAAATTTTCTCCCAGACTGAAATATTTTCCCATGTTATTTAGACCATCACATTGTTTAAAAAGTATTTTAAAAAAATCTCTTTTCTCACAGTGAAGACTGAATTTGCAGCATGTAAATGTAGCACTTCTCTTATTGTGTGATAGGAATAATTCAGAAATATGCTTTTCCTTTTACGCTAGAAGGGAAAATATGGGGAGTAAAAGGCTGATAGGGCTCTAATTCAACTGCTTTGTGTTTTTTAAGATGTTTTCTTCCTTTTGCTTTATAAAAGACTCATCTGAACAAGGGGCTCAACAGTGAAACCAGCTATGTAGGAAATCCTTCAGAAGTACCTGCAGGCAACCTGAAAAACTATATACTTTAGAAAAAAATTACTATCTAAAGCTGCTCTTTGTATTCTGAGTCTACCACTGTAGTAGTAGAGTTGAAAAGTTGGAACAGAATATAATTTTCAAAGTTGATGGTGTCTTTTATGAAGTCTGTAGAGGATTTTGCAAGGAAGAAGGCCACTAAGTGTGCTTGGGTTGATCACTTTGCTCTGAAGTGTCAGTGTGGAAGAAGAAGCCAAAGAGAACTCACTTTGGCAGTGTCTCTAGTACTACTAAGTTTTGCTCATCAAATCAGTGTTTTACTGGGACAACATTTGATGTGGGTTTCCCTTCTGCTCTCTTTCAGACCCCACTGATAATCTATCTCTTTCACTTCCTGATTGAATATGCTGAACTGGTGTTCATGGTAAGTGCTCTTGGAAAGCTCCTCTTGAACAACCCCATCCAGGGAAACACTTGAGTGTTTCAGTCCTGCAGGAACTG
>NW_008667508.1:9559-18065 GCF_000695815.1 Acanthisitta chloris | reverse complement strand
CTCACAGTTTAATTAGAAAGCAACTTTGCCTGTACAAACCCTCATTCAGGCTTTTTCCTTCTTGTACATATTCCTTCTTTTTTGTGAGTTCTGGCTTGGATAAGTATCCCCACAGAGGGATAGGCAGTTGTCATTTTATTTCAAAGGTTACCTCTTATTTTGTCCCCCCAGCCTAACCCCACACTGCTGTGTTTGTCACTAAACCACTGCCAAACCCCAGGCCTGCAAGGAGCACAAATGGGTTATTCCTCCAAATGTCTCTTGTAAAGTGTTCTCTGAGTTGTGCATAATGGAGAAGGACAGAAATCCTGTAGCTGACTGCACATGGCACCCTGTGCAGCCTCTGTCCCCAGATCCATGCCAGGGCTCCTGCAGAGCTAATAGCCATCTGCCTTGGGTAGTGCTGGTTGTTCACATCACTGTGCTGCTGCCTGGGAACTTTGGGACAGCTCGAGGCACAGCTGGGCTAATGGCCAGGTGGGTTTAGCCAGCTGGGCACTGCCACAGTGTTGCCTGTGCTCTAACTAGACCAGTGATTCTCTCTATTACCCTCACGTGCTTCTTGCCATGAACAATTTCTGTCCTCTTAGTTCTCCACTCCCTTGTTTTGTGAACAGCAATATCTCTGGTACAGCTCATGCCTTCAGGGGAAAGCAGTGCCGTGTGAGGGCAGGGGACAAATCAGCAATCTAGTGCTCTTCCTGTGACCTCAGTCAGATCACAGTCCTCATTCAGTGCTGCCCAGTAGCTTTTGCACCATTTGTTTGGTTTGCTCACAGTCAGTCTGTCTATCCTTTGCGTTTTCAGATAACTGATGCACTAACTGCTGTTGCCCTTTACTTGGCCATCCAGGACTTCAACAAAGTTGTGGTAAGCTGAATTCCCAGTGCTGCTGATTCACTTCTCCCAGCAAATATAATTACCCTCTACCAAAGAAAGCACATGCCAGAGGATGCAGTATCCAGAGGATGCAGTATCCAGTGCTTGTTGCAGTAAACCTGGTCCTTTTTTAATGACAAACATGAGGACTGAATGCAGTAAACAGCCAAGGTATTGTAAGTTTGGTTGTGGCTGTGTTACAGTATGAAACAAGTGAGTGTCTGTAGCTACACACTGCATGTGAGTGGTGATCACAGCAGTGTGTACAACCTCCTCCACCCTGTGTTACCTTGGAGAAGGTTTCTTTGCACCGATCATGAGGTACTGCACAGACTAGAAATGTGTAAAGGAAGGAATGAAACTTTCCAAAGGTGCTGAGGTGATAGAAATCATTCCAGTGAGCATGGGGAAAGTCTGACACCCAAATATGACTTGCTCCCTTCAAATTACACGTGCATGTGTTTGGAGATGGTCCCTCCCAGTTCTCTCTCATAAGGAGCTCAAAGAGCATGTTGTATAAGCAGTGCTATGCTCTCTGCAGTTCCAGAGGGGCAGAGATTCAGGATCAGCTTCAATAGGGATGTTGATTTATACAGCATCTGTGTGGTCTCCCCTCTGGCCACGTGCTTGTTTCTTGTCCTCTGACTTGGAGCTTGAAGAAATAACTCACAGTAGAACTGCTGACATGAAAATCCCACATGTGAGTTACACTCCTTGTTGAGAATTTATTGCCAGCACTTCTGTCCTTCTTTCTCACCGTGACATGGTACAGGAGGTTTGTATTTCAGATTTCCCTTTCATCTCCACAGAACAAGACAGATTAAAGAGAGATTGGGCATAGGCCAAATAACAAAGACTGCATACTCCTGGGCCTTGGGTTTTCAGGGCCTTGTGTGTTGAACAGTGAGTTTATGAAGTCAGCTGTTCACTAGGGATCCAGACAGGTGTTAGGGAGATGGAGAGTGTGGTGAATTCACTGTTGGCTGTGTCACGAGCTAGACACAGGTCATTAAGGAAGTAGAGATTATCTGCTTTCACCTGACTCACTTCGGTTGTTAAGTATTTGGGCAAAGAGAGGAGGTTTTGTCCTATTTGTACACAGCTCAAGTAAGGCTCATGTCTGGGTTCAGAGATACTCTGTGGTAATAGAAACCCCAAATCATTGGCTGAGTAATGTGAAGGAATGACTTTCCTCGTCTGACAGTCTTTGATTATTCTCCCTTGTTCAGTTCAAAAAGCAGAAGCTCCTAATAGAACTGGATAAATATGCCCCAGATGTGGCTGAGCTCATCCAGACACCCATGGAGATGCACTACATCCCCCTCAAGGTAGCACTATTGTAAGTATTGCTCTTGCAGGCTGCAGTGAGCTGTTTGGCTCCTCAGCTCCCTTTGGGTTTGATTTGTCTCATTTGAGGCTTCAGCATTTAGTAAAGGTTGGGGTTTTCCCCAGAAATCCTGAATTTCCTATTGTATGTAAAACTCCCAGTGGCTCTGAATGCTCAGTGAAAATCAGCTGCATTTCCACACGTTTGTTGCCAACAAGTAAATTCACTGAGGCTCTCCAAGACAGGCTCAGCAGAATAAGGTCATTAATTGGGCAGGAATTGTTGTGTATGCACAGATCCCATTCCCGTTTATTTTGCCTGGATGCTAATGGTTCTGTGCCCCCCAAATGGTGTCTTTCCAGAAGAGTTAGGAGAACCTTTGAGCAGTTGGACAAAATGTTTGCTGAATATCACAACCTGAATAACCCAAATTGCTTGTGACAGTTCAAAGATCTTACTAATTTTGTGTCTTGGTGTTCATCTGCACTAAACATTTTGTACTTCAGAAGGCTTCAACTGAAATAAATAACATGCAGACAAGGTACCTAGTGTTAAAGAATTGCTTTGGTGTTTTGACACAGAGAAATTACCTCAATTATTCTGTGTCAGAGTGAGTTCCCCATTAGATAAGTCATTATTTTTTCTTCCTTCCATATGAATTTTTTAATGGCAAATTCCCTGTGGCAGGAGGAGCAGAGTGGCAGATTGCAGAGTGGTTTGCACATTGCCACAGCAAACTGACATTACATTGTACCTGTTTGCTGTAGGCTGTGTCTTTGGAAACACTGGAAAAGACACTCTGGGGCTCAGAGGAGGAAAATATAAAAAGACAATTAGGAAGTCATCAACCTATCTGCTCATTGATGATGGTTTTAGTAATTAGCAAGGCTGATCAGTACATTTTCATGCTTATTGTAATACTAGTCCTTCCAAACATTTTTCTGTGCTCTGAACCTTGTTAGATGAGATTACTGTAATTCTCATTTCCAAGCAGAGCTGCATCTTTGCTAACTCAAGTGTGGCTGCATTCTGGAAGGTAGAGGTGTTCAGAGTCAGCCATCTTGCTGTAATTCCAGTTAAAATGTGCCAGGTTTTCAGAGCTGGCCTGGCAGGTTTTGTGCTCAGCTCATGCCATGGTGAACAGGACACTGGTGCAGTTGTGTTGGGGGAAACTGCTAATGTCTTAGGATTTGTTTCCATCTTCTTGTCTTCTTATGCTTCTTCAGAACCAGCAGATGTGAGTAGCAGCAGAAGTTTGCTTTGGGTCCAATAATCCTAGATCTGACTGAATAAATGTAGAGAGTTTCTGCAAAACAAGAAACATTCTTGGTAGTTGTTTTCTAGGCCAGAAATTATATGTTGGATATCTTCCCAACTTTCCCCTTCCTGCAGTAGGCTCCCTGTGGCCACTGTGCCCAAGGCTGCAATCCAAAGGGCCTGGATTGCTCCAGATGGAAGAACCTGTTCAGCTGAGTTACTTTGCTGCTGAGAGGATCCCATCAAATGTAAATAAACAAAAAGAATAGTGCATCTGTTTTTTCTCTGAACTCTTTGATCCAATGCTGTCTGCTTTGAATGTAACCTGAGCTTTGCTCTCTTTCAGCTACCTGTTAAACCCCTACACTGTGATGTCTTGTGTGGCAAAGTCCACCTGTGCCATCAACAACTCTGTCATTGCATTCTTCATTTTAGCTACAATAAAAGGTAACACAATGAAGAAAAAAAAGGTTCCTTATGACTTCCTGGAAAGATTAGAAATGTAGCAAAAATTAAATCCAGGTGGAACTTTACAGATAGGATTTGCTACAGAGATCTCAACACAGCAGAAAGAGGTCAGGAACAAGGTCAAAGTTCTACCTGAAATCAGGGCACCAAGAGACTTTATAGTTAAGTGAAAACTTCCTTTCACCTCAGTGTCCCCAGGAGTTCCATCTCTGAACACTGATTCCTTTTCCTGAATGGCTTCAAGTAGTTTTCTGTTCAGGAAGAAATGTCTCTGTGTGCTGGAGCACATAATGCTCTGCTATTCTCCTTTTGGATATGAATATGCACTTAATATGTTTTATACCATTTATTTTCCAAGTTTATCTTTGAACTTTTATTCCAAAGGAAGCATTGCCTGCAGCTGTCATTGGGCTTTCACTCACACTTGTAAATGAGCTGTTTGAGCTCTGGGGAAGCAGCACAGTACCCAAAGACCCACCAGCAGGGCTGAGTAGATTGTCTCACAGTAACTGTTTCATTCATTTTGTGCACAGTGCCCTAAGGGCACCCAAAGTGCAGCTTTCTGTTTCTTTTATGACTCCCAGTGCTAAATCTTCCAGCATATCTGATCTGCACCAGTCACCTAAGTTTTAGGAGACCTCTGCCTGATCAGAGGAAAGGTCAGTCTGATCTCTGTTCTCCAGCAGGGCCCAGACCCAGGCACTGTAGAAAAAAAGCTAATTTATTAGTGTTTCCAAAGAATACTTTTCCTCTAATTCTTGGGTAATTGAGCAGGAGGTTTCATTTCAAAGCATTTTCAATAGCAAACAAGTGATTTAAATTGGTGTTTAACTGTTCACTGATACCTTAAGACCAATAGTTTGGTCATAGACAAAGCTGTATTGGCTGTCCCACATGGTTTCTCCCTGGCTGGGAGTGTGGCAGTGTGGGCTTTAAAGTGGGCAAAGAGCATATCAGGGCATGACTTCTGTGGATCAGTTCTTTAGATCTGTGCAGAATTGAACCATTGATAAAATAAAGGACAGGAAGGTTTCTGCAAGGAGAGTGTAGTTGAAGAGTGGAGAAAGCTCATCACCAGATAATCCTAGATCTTCTCTTTCAAGGCTGGAAGCAGAGAGAAGCTTTCTGAGTGTTTGGGTGTCAGCAGGGTGACAGCTGGTCCAATCCACTGTCAGGATTCTTGCTGTCTAAGCTGCATTTTTACAGAGGACAGTCTGTAGGTATAACCAGGCTACTTCACTGGGTGCTTGTGTTTTGATGGTTTAACCAGAGACCTTTTGGACTTGGTTTCTGATGTTGGTAGTTGGGAAATGTGAGTACTCAGCACTGAGCTCAGTCTGCAACACCTCAGATAAGGCATTCATATTTTTCAGACCACTTGGAAAAGCTGTGCTAATCCTTTCTATGCCTCAGTTTTGGTACCTGTAAAGCAGAGCTAATGCCACTCCATTCCTGCAGCTGCAGACTTTTGCTTGCTCTCTTGCCCAGAGCTTTGCTGAGGCCCTAGCACCCTCTGGTGATGAGGGTGTCCAGCATGCCCAGTGTAACAGCTGCTACGTACAGGTGTGACTTAGGTGAATGCACTCCCATGCAGTAACAGCAGCCAGCATGGCCTTTTTGTATAGACTGAATTCCATGAATCTTTCTGTGTGTGAACGACAGGAGATATAAACCAGTCAGTGGTTCCTTCTCACGAGAGAATCGGCTTAGAATGAGTTGTTCTCCATTCCAAGTACAGTTAACAAGAGGACACCCTTCAGGCTACATGATGCTAAAAAGCTCTTCAACTGGTGTCCTGACACTTGTGAAGCCCCTGCAGAGGATTATGTGTTCCTTCCCTTTTGCACTGCCTCTCTGTACAGCTGTTTGCAGTAACTGTTCCTTACAAATGAACGTGTTTTTGTCTTTGCAGGTAGTGCCTTCCTCAGTGCTGTGTTCCTGGCCTTAGCCACATACCAGTCTCTCTACCCTCTCACTCTGTTTGCTCCAGCACTCCTTTACCTTCTACAGGTAGATGGTTTGTAACTGTTGGTGTCTGTTGTCTTGTAGTGGTGCAGGGACAGTCCTTGGCTGTTGAGAGGGGAGTTGGGCAAGTGCAGAGTTTCAGCAGAAGTGTCCTCAAGCCATGACAGGTTTGAAACCTTAATGGGACTGTCTGTGTGTGGGACAGGGAGCAGGGAGCCACCTACAGAACAGGCTGGTGTTTAGCTGGTGTTTAGCTTGCCTAAAGTCAGTGCTGTCCTTTGTGTCCTGTGAGTAGCAGTGAGGGGGTTAGCCCTGGAGAAGTTCCCCTGCACTGCTGTGGCTCACTGAGCTGTGTTGGCATGAGGAGCTGTGTGTGTGTCTTACTCAGACCCAGAAGTGCTGCTCTGGGGGTTGATGGCAAAAGGCTTGTGAAAGAGCCTGGTTGGCCTTATCCTTTCTTGCTCCCCATGAACAGGACCCCTGAATTCCAGCAGGGCTGATCTTGCTGGTTTTGTTGTGCTATGGGCCAAGGTGAGGCTATGAACTCAGCAGAGGCTCAGGACACATCACAGGTCATTTCCTCATTACTTTTGTTATTTGTGCCCCTCTGAAATCCTGCTGTTGTGCCCATCACCAGGCTTTCTCTTTGCAGCTGCTGCTGCTGATTTTTATAGCTAATCTTGTCTACAGGTTCATTGCAGCTTCAAATCTCTGAGCTTCCAAACAGAATGGAGAGTCAATTCTCGTTCCTTTTCTTTCTCTGACGTGTCTTTATTTTTCAGAAATGTAATTGCTATCACTCTCTACAAGACAAGAACAACTGCCAGAGTCAGTGTTGCTTTTGCAGTTGGATAACTTTTAGGAGACTTTGCTTTATATAGTTTATATTTTAGTCTCATTTGTTCTCTTGTAACTTTAGTCAAAGTAAATTGGGAGGAAAATACAAGCACTGTACATCACAGTCATAAACAAGTGCCTTGATATGTGATTGCCTAATCTGCAGCTTTTAAAGGCAACCAGTGTGTGTCCTTTGATCTGAATTTGTGGATGGACTTTCCTGCATTCTATGTACAGAATTAAATCACTTTTCTGCAGCACTTTCCATTCCATCCTGCCAAATGCTCTGGGTAAACCTGTTTACATTGTCCCAGTAAGTGACCTTAAACACTCTGAGAAATCAGAGCTTTACAGAGAACTTTACACAGAGCCCACAGCAGTTAGGGCTCTGCACATCTCCTACCAGTGCAAACTCTGCTACTAAATGGAAAAAACACTGCCCTGCAGAAACCTGAGTGATCCCCACAGGTCCTTGTACAAACGCAGCCAGAGGACATGGATATACTTATCATCTTAGCATTGAAATGCTATGACAATGATAGTGCTAAAGCAGCTGGCAGGAGGGAAAACTTCTTTTGACCCACCTGGATGTGATCTTGTGCAGATGAACCTGCTTCAGCAGGTGGGTTGGACTAGAAGATCTGCAGAGGTCCTTTCCAGCCTCAGCCAGTCTGAGATTCTGTGACCTGTCGGAGTGCGATATCAATATGTCATGTTATGTGACAAGGGCTTGTGGTTGATCTGCCAGGACATGTGGCAGTGGCAGGACTGCAGCAGGTGTCTGTCTGAGGAAGCAATCTTTCAGAGGGCTCCTTTGTGCTTAGGAACCCCCTGGATGTCCTCGTTCCCCGATTTCAGCAGTGCAGGGAGAGCCAGGCCATGTGTTGGAGACCTGCAGGCTGGAGTGTGGAGCAGGGCTTTCGGTCACCCTGCTGAGTGCGTTCCTGCACTAGAAGGCACCAGGGCAGTATTGCAAACATGTAAGATACAAGAGAAGCTGTGAGGAGGTTTGTATAGAATCATCAAGGTTGGAGGAGACCTGTAAGATCATTGAGTCCAACCATTAACCTGTATCTCCTAAACCCCAAACCATATCTTCCAGCACCAGGTCCAGACAGCTCTTAAAGACCTCCAGGGATGGTGACTCCACCACCTCCCTGGGCAATTCCCTGTGCCAGTGCTGACCAATAGCTAGATACACAGAGTGCCTGAGAGTGACTCTGCCAGCAGCAGTGACCAGCTCTGCTGCCGTATTTCCAAGCAGAGTTCTGGAAATTCATGCAATGTGCATGACTTCATTGGCCAGAGTGAAGGCCATCAGGCAGATTGTGTGTGAGCTGCTCCTTCCAGTGCCACAGTGCCAGTGTTTGATGCTTTCTTTCATGGATTCAGAATGATGATGTAAGCACTGAGACTTTCTCATGGCTCTGCAGCTGATGAGAGCTCTCTGCTTCTGTTTCCCTTTCAGCGTCAGTTCATACCAATCAAACTGAAAAGCAAAAGCTTCTGGCTCTACACCATGCAGTATGCATCCCTGTACCTGTGCAGCCTGGTGGTCATCATCTGCCTCTCCTTCTTCCTCCTTAACTCCTGGGATTTTATCCCATCTGTTTACGGGTTTATGTAAGTATAAGGATTCTTGCTGGGTTTTTCTGTCTAACCCCACCATGTTGTTTCTCATCCATCTCACACACTGCCCCACTGCCTGGCCTAAGTGGGATCTGTGATTTACTGGCAGTGCAAGAAAAAAATGAATATGTGAAGGAGAGCAGC
>NW_008667508.1:6142-9526 GCF_000695815.1 Acanthisitta chloris | reverse complement strand
AAAGACAGAAGATGTTTTCCACTGGGTTGATTGGAAATGGATTTGATTGACCTACCATGGCTAGGAAATTTCTGCCGCTAGAGAAATGTTTACTTGGGAAGGGTTTAATTCTTGCTGGGGGATCAGGAAAGGAGGAGTCCCCAGGAGGATTTAACCTTGGTTCCATGTTTTCACCCCTTTGGTTTCTCTTCCATGGATTTACAATTTGCAGCTACCATCCAGTAGCACACAGTGATTAATGAATGTAACAGAAGCAGTGAAAAACAACCATTTAAAATTTACCTTAACTTTTCATATTTCAGCCTTTCTGTTCCAGATCTGACACCCAACATTGGCCTTTTCTGGTACTTCTTTGCAGAGATGTTCGAACACTTTAGTCTTTTCTTCGTCTGTGTGTTTCAAATCAATGTGTTCTTCTACACCATCCCCTTGGCAATAAAGCTCAAGTAAGTTTGAGTAGGTTTCTCTGCTACTTTTCTGCTCTTAAGTTGTCCAGTGAAAGCTTATAAAGCTGGAGTCACATGTCTGGATCTACAAGCCTGAAAAAGATTTTTAACAGGGTCTATCCTTCACATTTCCCATAGTTTCAGTCTCTGTTTCTCTTAGAGTGACTTGGGCTCTGCTGTGCGACGTGTTAGAAGCACCAAAAGAGAGGGCAGAAATGGAGGCTGTAGAAGCTCTTACTCCCTGGCAATCAGTGCAGTCAGAAAGCAAGAACTCCTGGCTGGAACTTCAGGTTCTTCATTGTTAGAAAAAAAGGGAAAAGTTGGGGATTTCCTAGTTGACTTCACTGAGAAACTTACCCTTCTTTCTGCTAAAAACACCCACTAAAGGTCTGGATTCTCAGTGAGCTTAGCCTTTGACTTGAAGTGGACACACACATTGTGGCGTACCAGAGTGGTAACCATGGGCTTCTCCAAATCACCCTCACGGGGAGGTGCTAATTGCTTCTGGTGACTAAGCCAGAGCTGGGGAGGAGCAGCTCAGGTGCCCAATGGTCTGTGTGCTGAGGTGTCTGTGTGAGGGCAGTGGGTGGGTGAGCCTCCCTTGACACTGCTGCCCTGCAGAGCAGCTCCCCCTGCCCCATTCAGAGCCTTGTCTACAGAGAACAGGGGTGCAAGAGCCTGGCCCACAGTACATCTGTGTCCTTGCTGATGTTTATTTCCAGTTTCCAGAGACCTTACTGCATCCTCTTACCCTTTGTTCCTCTTCCCTTCCAGGGAACACCCTGTGTTCTTCATGTTTGTCCAGATTGCCATCATTTCTATCTTCAAGTCATACCCCACCGTGGGAGATGTTGCACTGTACATGGCCTTCCTTCCAGTCTGGAGCCACCTCTACAGATGTGAGTTCTTTGTGCTTGATTATTCCTTGTCTGGAATGGGAAAGGGCCTGTCAAATCATTGTCACCTCTAAACCAAACCAGACCTATGTCCACAGGCTCTCGTGGCCTCTTTGGGGCGCCTGGAAGGAGGACTGATGGTTTTTGTCTGGTGATACAGTCCATGACATGTTTTTAGGACTTGGTTTGAAATTGGTGGAGGAGGGAACTTTCACCTTTATCTTCCCCCTCTCTCCAAGCTGTTCTGAAGGTTGACTTTCTTGTAAGAACTTTTTACAGTCCTGCACAAGGGATGTGACTTATTTGAACTTCATCCATCCTTCAAATGCTTCACTCCCCTTTAAGGCTATGTAATTTGAACAGTGATGCTGCAGTGGGTGAGTCTCCCCAGCCTTAAAATGCTGCACCTTGCAGTGACTCTCTGTTTTGCATCTTTGCTTAGAGTGAAAGCAATTGTCCACTTTTTCTTAAATGCTTCATAAAGTCCCTTTTTAGGCCTTGAAATAACCAGGGAGCTCCCCAGGGGTTTTCAGGCTCAGTCTGTAGATGTGCTGCCCTGGGGAGATTTGGAAGTGCTGTTTTTCCTGGTGTTTCTTGCTTAAACCTTCTGCTTTGCCCAACCCTGCCAGGTTGTCCTGTTGGCCTTTTACTGCTGCCTTCACCAAGCCAGGCCAAGTGTGTTCATGGACAGCTCACCTCCCTGTTGTAGGAGGCATAATCAGGAGTCAGGAGGCTTGGAGACCATTTGCACTGTAGGTTTGAGAGTCAGGAGAGCTGACCCTGAAGCAGCTGTGATCAAACAGGGTGGGAAGCCCCAGGCTGCAGCTGCAGCAGGTGATGCACTTCAGAGGAGTCGTCGCTCAGTGTAGTTCAGTTGCATGTTCCAAGCATGCAGTGAGAGGGACAGTCACCTGGCACATACTCCCACCCCACAGTGTGTGAACAGACCTACTGAACAAAGGGTTTAAAATAGATATGAATAGGCTTGGGGTGACAAAACATGAGCTGCCTTCAGCTGCAGTGATGGGAGTCTTTAGTTTCTTTCAGGGGCATTGGCTGAGCTGTAGCCAAGCACAGCAGCACAAGTGCCAGGATAGATCATAATCCTGCTGCCAAAGGACAGGCATAAGCAATTCACAGAAAACAAAATCTCAAGTTCTCTAGCCTGGTAGTTGCCAGCTCTTTTAGACCAAGTCCTGCTTGGCTTTGGTCTGTCTGACACACCCTCAGGTAGACTGGTGGGTTCTGGCCACACTTGCACCTCCTGACCACTAGTGGCCTGTATGAGTTTCTTCCTTCTATGGTGCTCTCATTTCCTTGCCAGCTCCCAGGACAGGATCTCTTTTGCTATGGCCCTCATGTTCATGTTTTCCTTTGTCATTAGCGGAGTAAGACTAGGGTTTGATGTGCTCTGCTCTCCAAATAGTGCTGCTGCTGGAACAGCCTCTCCAGACTGCTGGTGACTGCAGGGTAGACACCAAAAGGCCAAAGTCATACAAGGAATAGTGTTTGGAAACAAGACCTAGAAGGGAAGAGCAACAAATGAGGATTTCACACTGAAACAAAGGCAGAAGTGTTTATCTTAAAGAGAAATAGAGTGGGTTTCTTGCAAACACTAGCCAGGAAGTTATTAAAGCAAACTGTGAAAGGTTATTGGAGAGAAGTATGTGTTGGCAAGTGCCTCTCCCCCCTGCACACCCCCAAAGTGCCATTGCTGGTTGTGTGAGCACAGCTGCTCAGTGAAACATCATTTAACAGCTTGGTTTTCTCTTGCAGTCCTCCGGAACATCTTCATCCTGTCCTGTGTGCTCATCTTCTGCTCCTTCCTGTTCCCTGTTGTGTGGCATCTGTGGATTTATGCAGGAAGTGCCAACTCCAATTTTTATTATGCCATCACCTTGACTTTCAACATAGGGCAGGTCAGTAGAGCAAGGCTGCAGGTCTCTGGATGGGGTGGGAATGCTGCAGGATGTGCTAGCACTTTGCATCCTGTGTGGTCCTGCATAGCAGCTTCCTGGCTTTCCTCCTGGAATCTGCCTGCT
>NW_008667508.1:0-6126 GCF_000695815.1 Acanthisitta chloris | reverse complement strand
GAGTTCTTGTGGTATTTGAGCTATAGCTTAACAGTCCAACCAGGCTGTACTGCAGGTGGTGTGCTGTGTTGCTGATAGCAGAGGGAAGGCATCTCAGTATGGCAGGACTAAGCACATATGAATGGAGAAGGAGCTAAGAAGGGAAATGGAAAAACCCTGGAGCAGCAGCAGTGGGGCCAGAAAACAGGCAGATGAGAGCTGCCCATGCACAGGAACGTGGCACCAGTTCTGAGCATTGAACCTCCCTGGGCTGTGGGCTTGGGGACACATGCAGGGGCTGAGTGATGCCAGGACTTGCCCTCCCTGCATCTCTCCAGGCCCTTCTGGATACATGGCTTCCATTGGCCTTTGGGAAAGCAGAGCTTAGGCCCCCTGAAGGGTGGGATCGAGTGTACACAGGTCCTGCAACCTTTTGTAAATCCTTCTCTATGCTGTTTGTTTTGTCCCTGAGTCCTGGGACAGTTTCATGTGTGGCTGAGCAGAATGTTCATTTATGGTCAAGTTGCCTTTCTTTTGAATGTGCCTCAGCCATTTCTGTTTGTCTGCTGCTTCCAAAGCTAGAGGAGCAGTTTGGCCAGGGGCTGAAAATCACCTACTTGTACATCCCCACAGCCTGTGTAAATGGGAAACACACCCGTTTGGTACAAGCCAAAAGAGACTCCACGAGGTTAGAGGGAGAACAGAGATACTGATAAGAGAGTCTGATAAGAGATTGGGAAATTTCTTCACAGGAAGGGCTGTCAGACATTGGAAGGGACTGTCCAGGGAGTCGCCATCCCTGGAGATTTCAGGGAATGGTTGGACATGGTACTCAGTGCCATGGTCTAATTGAGAAGGTGGTGATGGATCACAGGTTGGACTCAATGATCTTGGAGGTCTATTCCAACCAGAATGATTCTGTGATTCTGTGGCAGTACTTGTGTGGATGGAGTCCTGTGGGTGTGACTGAGATGCTCTGTGCAGCTGTGGCACAGCTGGACCTGCCATTGTCATATATTTTGATCAGTTTATGGAGATACTGTGTCCCTCGCAGAGGTGTCTGTGAGCACACTGGTAGCAAACCAACAGGTTGGTGTGAGTCTCCCTTGGCTTAACCCTGCAAGGGCATGGACAAAGTATTTCCAGGGTCACAGTGGCTCCTCTGGCAGAACATGCTGAACAGTCTAGGAAGTGCTTAAACCCCTTACAGGTCTGTCACCAACACATGTCCCTCTGCATTCCTTGGTGTGAAACACCACTGATGTGTGTGAACATCTCTCTCCACAGATCCTGCTCATCTCAGATTACTTCTATGCCTTCCTCCGGCGGGAATACTACCTCACTCACGGACTGCACTTGACCAGGCAGGATGGGACAGAGGCCATGCTGGTTTTGAAATAAGGATTGTGCTCACCATTCCCTGGGACATAGACCACTCTGAGGAACGTGCAAGGCTTGGGTACATGGGGTGGGTGGGGAAGGTTCCCTGAAGGAGGTCTGACTTTGGGAGTGATACCTGCAGAAAGGAAGGGCTGAGGTTCTGGGAATCCCCCCCTGAGCTGTGGGCTCAGCACAGAGACTGTCAGAGCTGCAGTGCCTCCATTGGAGCATCTCCCTTCCCTCAGCTGTGCTTTTCACTGCAACCTCAGCCATTAACTCTGGGCAGTCCAGCAGGAACTGGAGAGTGTCTGAGCTAAACCCAGGGCGGAAGCTCTGGCCCAGGAGGAGCTCAGACCATGAACTGTTTACTTTTCCATCACTGCTTCTTGGGGATGTTTGCTTCTCCTGGAGTTCTCCCCTTCACTGCTTTGACCAGTAATGCTCCTGCTTGGCACAAGGCAATTCCTGGGTACCTGGTGCTCAAGCCCTGGCAGCAGATGCCATTTCTTAGTTCTGCAGTTGTGGGATCTGGAAAAATCCCATGTGCTCAAGCACACTGGGTGCTGTGAAAGAGGTGGGTGACCAAGGATGATGACCTGCTGGAAGGAGGACAGCTGCTGCCACAGGTGGGAACCTCAAACACAAGTAAGGACTGGGACTGGGGTGGAAGCAGGAGCAGTTTGGGTACCATGTAACTTCTTTATCCTGTTGGAGCAACATGGACACTTCCACACCAGGAGCTGCATGGAGGCATTGCAGGTCTCAGAAGGAACACTACTGAGGAGGTGGATTCCCACTGATCCCCGTTTCTGTCAGGTGGCAGAGCCTGGCAGTGCCAGGCTCGTGCTATGATGCTGCGATCGCTCAGGGCAGCAGCCCAGACTAGGGACCAGGAGGTGTCACAGTCTCTGTGTAAGGCCTCAGACTAGATCCAGGAGGAGCCTCAGCCACTGCTGTTAGAGTTGTTGGGCTTCTTGTATTCCACAGCTGCTTAACACTGGTGGATGTGCACCTCCCTGTGTTACCCCCTGCCAGGACAGTGTTGGGCTTGTGGCTGTGCACAAAGGCTCCCACAAATCAGCCTCCCTTGGTTCCCCCCAGTTCCCCTGTCTGCTGAGACCTCACCTCAGAGCTGCTGCTGCTGTTGCTGACCCCTGAATGTGACCCTCCAGGGTGACTCCACCAGGCTGGTGCCTCCTCTGCTGGCTGTGTGGTGGCACTGGGATGGGGTGACTGCAGTGTGACAGCCACTCCCTGGGGCTGGGGCAGCAGGCAGAGCATCCCCATTCACTGATCCCAGAGGACATCCGAAGGGTGACACTGAAACCAAACTGCACCTGGTACTGAGCAGCTGAGAGATGGATGTGCCCAGGCAGGTGTGTAAACAGTTCTTTATTTCTGGACAATTCAAACTTTTGCCTTACTGCACTGCTGTTAGCGCTTTGGGGGTGTGAGCCCAGCCCCGCTCAGCCCCGTGCCGGGCAGGCCCCACAGCAGCCCTGGCCCTGCTGGGGCACGTGGGGGCTGAGCTGCTGCTGGGGCATGGCAAGGAGCATAATAAACTGTGCAAGTTTTAAGCACCTCGTGTGCTTTGTGGTGGTGAGGGGGAGCTAGAGGGTAAGAGGGGGCTCTGGGAGGCACAGGGAGGGGTTGGAAGGTGACTTGAAAGCACAGGGGTTGGGAGAAAACCAAGTGGCCCTGGGACATAGCAAAAGTAAGCAGAAGTCTCTGGGGCAGGCTGAAACCCCCCTGGCTGTAGGGAAGGCCAGGCAAGTACAGGTAATCCAAGTGGTGTAAGAGAAAAGGAGAAGGTAGCTGGAGCTGTGGGGGTGCCCATTTTAGAGCCCACTCTTCCCACAAAGCCAAAAATAATACACTGTGAGGAGGCAGGTGATGCTGGGAGGCAGCAGGACTTGAGCCCAGGGCTGCAGGCAGCATTTCTGTGGCAGCAGCTGGAATTGTTCTGTGGCTGTGTGCAGGGTCCCACCAGCTCCCGGGGCTGGGGCTGTCTGGGTCTCCCAGGGGAGCAAGTCCCAAAGCTGCACTCAGACGTGGTCCTGAGGAAGGTGATGGGGTGAGCACTGGGGCCGGGAGCAAAGGGCAGAGGCATAGCATTGGCACGAGCTGGGACAGGGGGTGAGACAGGGACAGGGCAATGGGCAGGAGCCTGGTCAAGAATAGGGCAAAGGAAAGGGCAGAGGCAAGGGCAGGGACAGTGAAGGGATAAAGGAACAGGGCAGAAGAGTGTCAAGGACAAGAGCAATCAGTGGCAAGGCTATGGAAAGGTGGGGGCAGGAGCAGGCACAGGGACAGGGCTAGGTAAAGGACTGGGACAGAAGCACCAGAATGGGTAGGAGCATGGAAAGGGCAGGGACTGGGATGGCCACACTGAGGCAGGTCAGGCAGGGACTGGGTGTGCTGTCCTGGCTCCTGGGCAGTGTCCCAGGGGAAGTTTTTGGGGCCACCAGGACGGAACCCTGCTAATGAATCAGGGCACCAGGAAGCCCCAAACTCCTGCTGCCATCAAAGCCTCCTGAGGCCAGGATCCACCCACCAGGGCTGCAATGGGCACTGCCTTGGGCACGAGGAGAAACCCCAAAAATGCCTGCAGTGGGGCCCGAGCCTGGGCCAGGCATTTGTGGCCATCATGTCACCATGTAGGGCAACCAAAAAGTCCTGGTTTGGCATAAATGGAGCATTGTTACAGTCAGACCCACAGGCTCAGCCACGCTGACCGCTTTGGGGGTTAGCATCAGTGAGAAGGGGTCACACCATACCTCCTCCATGGTCTGCAGGAACCTCTCCAGTGACACCTGAGGCAGGCAGGAGCCTCAGCCAGGGGTTCCCTCCCTCAACCACCGGCCCTGGCTCCCCCAGGCTCCTGGCTCACCCCACAGCAGCCTGTCAGCCCAGGCTGGCTCTCCTGGGCCCAGGCCATGCGACACATCGGCCTCCAAGCTGCTGTTGGCAGTTGCTACAACGATTGCAACAGTTATGTTGCAAAGAGCAACAAAGGCACAACCTGCCTGTTGATGCCAAAACACCCCCAAAACAGCCCCTGTGGCCTCAGGGCTCCCTGCTTGGCTCCAGGAGACAGCCAGGGCACAAAGGAGGTGACAGCCACCAGCCACCGAGCACTCGGCTGGAGGGAGTACAGCTGCCCACCCATCCCAGCACCATGCAGCACCTGGCTCTGCAGGGAGACACGTCCAGGACCCCCATGAGCCAGGACAGGCTGCTGGCACCTGCTCCCACCCGTGTCACGCAGTGGTGGCCGGGGAGGGGCCAGCGCTGGTGAACATTAACCCCGGGGCGGCGGTGACTCCTGGCGGAGCAGCTCCCGCAGCCCACGGCGCCTGCAATGAGGGGACTCCGCGTCCGCTACCACCTCCTGGTAGGTCGGTCGTGGCAGGGTCCCGCGTGGCAGTGTGGGGACTGGGAATGGGCTCTGGGGCAGTGCTGGAGGCACTGGCCGGGCTGGGTGTGTGGCTGGACAGGCAGGAGCTGCCTCGGGAGAGCGAGGGGCTGGGGAGGTGTGAAGGCATTTGTGGGATGTGTTCCTGTGGCCCCACTGCCCCCTGAGGATGCAGGACCCTTGGGGCAGATCTCTTGACACCTGGAGCTGCTCTCTTGTGTCCCCTCAGGGTGGCTGGCAGGGCGGTTGGCTCCCACCCGCCCGTGGGCATGGACTGCACTCACAGCTGTCCTGAGCATGTGGCTGGCTGAGACACTGGCACAAGCTGCTCCCAGCACCAAGGCACATCCCTGAGCCCTCCATGCTGCAGGGCCAGCACAGTAATGGGCCAGGAGGGAAAAGGCTTTGCCCCACCCTTCTGACGTAGGGCACATGTTGTGGAAACCTCCTGTGCCTACTCTTCCTCCCCCTCCTCGGGTGACAGTGTGCAGCAGTGGCACAGCCTGGCAGAGTGCACAGCATGGCACAACACAGCATGGCACAGCACAGCAGGGCTCTCAGGAGCAGCAGGCAGCCAGGTGCCAGGCTGAAGGTTTAGCCTGGTGCCCATCCCTGTGGACTCTGGGCCCGTTTGCCCAGCCCCTGGACAGAGGATGGAGACATCCCAGGCAGGGCAGGTTCGGGAGATGCTGCTCCCTCAGGCATTCAGGGATGCTCACCTCTACCTGCCCCCAGCCCGACCAGGATGAGGACCTGCCTGTGGGATGTGGGGAGCCAGATGGAGAGGGGCAGCTGGGCTGGGAGGAAGCCCCAGCAGCAGACCCAGCCCTGGAGGAGCCATGCAGGCTGGTCCTGAGCACACCGAGCAGCATCCTGCAGGACAGTGAGATCCACGAGGTGAGGGACACTCCTGCTGGCATGGGGACCCCCACCCTCACACCCATCTCCCCTGCACCAGGCAGCCATGGTCACTCTTCTGCCAGGAACTGGTCCAGTGTGAAGCCAGATGGGTGGCATTCCTCTGTCCCTGGGGACAGCCACCTTAGCGGCACCTCCGGGGGGGGAAGGGTGCTTGGGGAGCCAGCTCAGAAGCACCGATCTGGTCAAGATGCTCGGGGAAAGCATCCTAGGAGGCTGAGGGGTGGACTGGGAGCTTGAAGGAACCCCATGGGAGTACGCTGAGGGGAAGAGTGCTTGGGGACACTCTCAGGGATCTCTTAGGTGTGTCTGTGGGAGGATGCTTGGAGGGATGATGCATGGGGAACACCTCTGGGGAGGATGCTTGACAAGATCTCTCGGGAGGATGCTCAGGGCAGGGGGAGGATGCCCAGCAGTCTGCCAGCCCCGACTGA
>NW_008667507.1:29689-34973 GCF_000695815.1 Acanthisitta chloris | reverse complement strand
TTGAGTCTGTGCCCTCTTGTCCTTCTGATCTGAGGGGCCCAGAACTGTATACAGGAAGGGTACAGTAAGGGTTCTTGTTGTATATTTTGATATATATGGATCTTAGCAGATGTTACATCTTTCGTTCATCAAAATCTGGAACTTATTTTCACTTCATTGAAATAATCATCATAACTGCCATACCTGTTTCCTCTTTCTCCCCTCCAAAAAGCATCAAAGCCCTAAAAATAAGGGCTATCAATACTGTCAGTAGTAGATAGTGCTGTGATAATTCATATTTATTCCTAGAAAAATGAATACTTGGGAATGTTTTATATGAAAGGGATGGTCCAGGGACTAGAATGGAAGTGTATCCCCAAACAACTACAAGCAATCCTTGCTAGTAACTTTTCATCTCTTGGTGTATCTGTCACATAATTGTTCATTTAATCTTTGTGAATTTAATTATCCATTAGTTGAAACTTCATAACAGTTCTTATGTGACTTAGGAGCCTAAGTCCTATAATCATTAATTACATAAGTAGAAACCAGAAACCCATTGAAAACCAATTAGTTTTGGTCTGTAAGTGCCACTGACATTATGGAAAACAAAATTTAGGCTTCTAAATATTTTGAGCATGTATATATTTTTATGCTTTGTTGCTGCTACAAAACAAGCACAAAATTTTCTGGTGTCAGCTATCAAATTTGGTAGAAATACATATGCATAAGTATTTCTGGTTTTGAAAAACCTAAACACTTTATATGAAGGAAAACGACAACTATTCTACTCAGTAAATTTTAGGGCATAAGTATTTCTGGTTTTGAAAAACCCAAACACTTTATATGAAGGAAAACAACAACTATTCTACTCGGTAAATTTTAGTTCCAACAGGAGTAAACAGGTGAGTAAATACCTGTGCTCCTGAGGTCACTTCCTCATAAGACTCCTCTGATTATGTAGATACCTCCAAGCCTCAAAAGCCTTAGACATTGTCAGGTATTTAGCAATCCTAAAGTGAGCATCACCAATGGGTCAGGTCTGAGTTCCATTTAAAAGTAACAAAAAGGAGTATACTAAAGAAGAGTAAACTACTAAAGAAATTTCTGGATTTGCCTGCACATAAATACCTACCAGTTTCTTTTAATAATGCTCTGATTAGCAGTGTGTTTGCAGGAATTTTGCATGTTGCTCTTGTGACTTCTATTCTTGGATTTCTTAGTGGCAAAGTTTTAGATCCCACCAGCATCAAACAGCAGGCATGACCATCTGTTGCCCTCATAAACTTTCATTAGATATCTTCCCTGATGTCTCTGAGTGCAAGGCTGAGTATAGTCTTGGAGCTGTATTATATGGAAGTGTTTTCTAGGGCAGATGGCCAAATTAAAATTATTTACATATATAGCACACACACACACACACACTATTAAATCTTCATAAATTAGCCCACTAAAGTACATACTACAAAGGAGGGGGAAGAGAACTCTGGTTTGCTTTATGAAAACATAACATTGAAATAGCTTATTAAAGAAATAAATTGCTTAAGTAGAAAAATCTGAGAACTGTAAACTTTAATAGTAGTGTGCTAAAATGACTAGGCATATTTGCTACTTTTTGGTTACATGGATGACTAATTACTGTATTATGCTCACAACCCTCTCTGTGCATCACAATATAGAGCAAATATATATATACATACACAGTCTCTGTGTGTGAATTCCAATGTATGAGCTACATGTAAAGCCAGAGGAATTTTAAAAAAAAAACAACTGCATATGTTTGAAGGTTTTGTTCTGGAAAGCTTGTGCTTTCAGCATTGAATCTGCTTCTTTCAGTCATAAATAGAACTAAAGTATTGTTAGACAATTTTTAAATCAGAGTGTTAAGCTAACCTAGAGCCCATTTGGAGTAACAGACATGAAAATACCTTATAACCATAGGATCATAGAATTTAAGGGTTGGAATGGACCTTACAGATCATCTAGACCCAACCCTCAAAGTATAAACCTTTTAAGTAATAGTCTTGATTAATTCTTGATGCAAAAACTCTGTGGGTGGAGATGAAATAAATAGCTACATCGATTTTTTTTTTTTTACTTATTTGCATAGAGTCTTCATTCAATAACAGGAGTTGCTATAACTTTAACAAAATAATATTCTTAGGGAAAGTTCTACACAATCTATTTGAAGAGGTTTGATTTTTTTTTCCCCTAAGAACAAAAGATGATATTTTGTTCTGTTTTTTACATCTCAGAATTTGGGATCTATATATGACAGATACAGGGAGGATTGCCTTTGGTTTTTAAATTTAAATCCATTCAGTGTGAAATGGGATAAATATCAATGCATCCAATGTGGCATTTGGGCCTACAAGGAACCTGGAGAGGGACTCTGTGTTAGGAACTGCAATGATAGGACAAGGGGTAATGGGTTCAAACTGAAGGATGGAAACTCTAGGTTAGATAGTAGAAAAGCATTTTTTCCCTGTGAGAGTGGTGAGACACTGTCCCAGGTTGCCCAGGGAGGCTGTGGCTGCCCCAACCCTGGCAGTGTTCAAGGCCAGGCTGGATGAGCCTTGAGCAACCTGATCTAGTGAGGAGGTGTCCCTGCCCAGGGCAGGGGTTGGGACTGGATGATCTGTAAAGTTGATTCCAACCCCTAAATTCTATGATATGATTCTATGATTTATCTTCTTTATTATGTAGCTTCTTACAGTGTTACTTGGAAATCTTGGAGAGTTGCAGTATATTTAACAAAAATATGGTTGTCAGTATTTAGCTTAATATACCTTCTTCCTAAGCCTCTTATCCAGTAAGAAGAAAGGTGAGGGCAGGGCAGACCTCAAGGAAAGACTGCTGAAAGATCCTGTTGGATCTGCATCGAGTATGACAGCACTCAAATGGCTAACTCAGGTAGCCCAGCAATTTGAACCTTTTTGAAATTTGCATCGAGTATGACAGCACTCAAATGGTTAACTCAGGTAGTCCAGCAATTTGAACCTTTTTGAAATGAATTGAGTTGTGATCAGCAAATGTCCCATATTTCAGTATTAGTCCAGCTTGATCTGAACAATAGTGTCCTAGGAATATGGCAGATCATAGTAAAGAAATATTCCAGGACTTCTTAGTCTGTGCTTCTCTAGCTAATTAATCAAATGTTGTCTTTTGTAGAGAGTATAAGTCAGGACTTCAGAGAAATGCCTTCTTTTCTGTTTTACAAAGCACTTCCCATGACTGAAGCTCTACATGGAACTGTTCAATGTTTATAGACACCAATCACTCTGCTTAGAGAGAAAGTCTCTAGTTCCTATGCAAAAAATCCTCCCACTTCAGAGTGGTTTACTGTGTCATATCAGAAATCTGTCTCTAGCCTATGTATTTTAATGTCAATTGAAGATGCTTCTGCTTTTATCCCTGAATTTTCTGGCAAACTTGAAAGTGATCAGTTGACCATTTGATAGACTCAGTCAAGTTGCCTGTCAGACTTTTCAAATTGCTGACTCCATTTGGTATGAAGTCAGGAAAACTGAGTGAAAACAAGTTCTAATTTTATTTTTTCACTCTTTAACCTTTTCAGTGAGTTCCACCCATGAATTCAAACTGGCTGTAAGAAAGGCCAGGTAATTACTTTGTGATAAGAAGAGTAGCACTGAAGGATTTGCCTGAGGCTCAGAACACTGATGGTCGGATAAAACTCAGCAAAGTCCATGGCCCCAAAAGACTACTGAGGGTGAATCTGCTGTAGGCTAATATTCTTAGAGGAAAGGTCAGGCAGTTGTGGAAGCCTGAAGAGCAGACTGTCTCTCAGCTCTGTGGCTGGAAGTGTTTGGGAGCTGAGGGGGGAGCACAAAGGGATTGATAGAAATGCATGAACTGATTCCTCTTTTCTTTAGACCCATATTCCCCTGACATGTGAGCAGGTGTCTGTGCTGGCACTACAAACAACTGGAGCTTTAATGTGAACCTCCTGCATAATTGCAGTGGGACAGGAATACTGGAGGTCTCAGGCTCTGGGTCTAACTATTTGCCCCCACCTTTCTTTTGTGCATATACATTGGAATGAGTGTTCAGAGCAGAAAGAAATGATTCCTTCTCTTCTGGTTGCCAGCATATTTCTAAGAAAATAGTATTCTTGGTTAGATGCTATTGCATATCAGCCTCCCACCCTGATATAAGTGGCTAATTGTCTTTATTGGCACCCCCTGAAAAATCAGAGAAGCTTTTTAGCTTTGATTTATGACAGAAACCAGAATAACACTTGGGAAGAACGTAGTAGTGGTTTCACTTTCAGTAATTCTCATCTCTGCCTCATTTCATCTGAGTGCAGTTAGTAACACAGCCAGGTGTCTTCAGCACAGCCACAGCCTTCAATAGTTGCTTCCACAAGTAGTGATCACTCATGAAATGATGGAGGATTGCTGGGATTCCTCTTGAACTTGTAAATACAGTAGCTTTCATTTGCTTGAACATCCTCCTTCTAAGATTGTGTAAGAAGGAGAGGCTAATTAGTATGACTGTTTGTTACTAGTGTGGGTTTTTTTCCAAGAGTTATAATGGAATTGACTTAAAACTACTGCAAAATGTAAACACTTTTCACCTGGGGAGAAATTTGCCTTCTAAGTAAAATTAATCTATTGACTAGGATGCTCTCATAGTCTGAAATTACATTTATCTTCTTAATCCTCTTAATCTTGCTTTTTAATATGAGTTGTGCAGCTAACCATTATAGAAAAGTAGTTGGAGGATGTTTGATTGTCAGGGAAACTGTAAGATTTTCAGGGTGCTAGTTGAGTATGGCAGTTGGTAAGGTTTTTCTATTAGAAACTTAATAAATCCTACTCCAACCATAAATGCATTTTTCTTGAAAGAAAGGTGAAAAGGAAAAGGGAAGTACATACTATTTTTTTCCCTTTCAATAATCTCAGTGTTTTCAACCCATTCTGCATCTTTCGTTATTGTTCTCTATGTCCTATTTCTTTATATGAATCACAGGAGATATTTTAAAACCTATTAGACTGGAAAACTACAAACTAGAGATAACTTCCTTCTCGACTGAAATAAATGACTCAGAAGGAATCCTTTTCAGTGGGTGAGTTGTGACCCAACCTGTCACTGGCTTTTTTCTTTTCTGAATCATCTAAATAGCAGATACCTCTTACAGCAGTTTGGAAATCATGATGTTGAGATCACCACCTGTTTTCATGTAAACTACTAAACAGCCACCAGTAAAAGCAATTTTACTTCATAATATCATAGTATGTTAAGGGGTTGGAATGGAACTTACAAATCATTCAGCCCCAACCCC
>NW_008667507.1:0-29485 GCF_000695815.1 Acanthisitta chloris | reverse complement strand
TGCAGTTCCTAACACAGAGTCCCTCTCTGTAGCTTCCCTGCAGCCCCTTGAGATCCTGGCAGGTTGATCCGAGGTCTCTACACAACCTTCTCTTCTCCAGGCTGAACAGCCCCAACTCCCTCAGCCTGTCCTCACAGGGGAGATGCTCCAGTCCTCTTAGCAACTTGGTGGCCTCCTCTGGACTTGCTCCAACAGTTCCATGTCCTTCTCATGCTGAGGACACCAGAACTGTGTGCAGTATTCCAGGTGGGTCTCACCAGAGCAGAGCAGAGGGGAAGAATCACCTCTTTTGACCTGCTGCCCACACTCCTTTGGATGCAGCCCAGGATTCATCCTGATTGATGATAACTGGGTTAATGGGTTAACTAAATGAGTATTTATATTTTTCACATTTACTCTTTAGTCCCACTCTGGCTTTACTTCTTGATTAGGTTTTGAGCGATGAAATGGTTATGGCACTTTGTGTTATTTCTTTGTCTTTGATTAAAGACTGAATTATAGCTTCTGTTGCCAATTAAAATAATAATTTCAGTATGAGAAATAGGAAAACAATTTAGTTCCTATGAAGTTTTCTGAGTGCTAATGAAAGTAGAATGTGAATAAATCTTGTAAAGCTTCCAGATACACATCAGAGTTGTAGTTTTACTGCTATCATCTCAACATGGAACTCTGACAAAAACTGAACATACTAGAAAGATATTGTTTGTGCTTGACTTAGGAGAGGTATTGAAGTCACTATTTGCACATAAATGTATTATGGGCCAGTGGCAAGATTATTCAGCCACAAGTAATTTAGACCTCTTTGAAATCTAATTATTTGTGTTTTAAAAACATACTAATTATTTGCTCAGGGTAAAGACTTGAGCTTCAAGTAAATTTCAGGCCTTTATTCTCATTGCCTTGCCCTGACTCAGAAAAGTGCTGTAATTAACTTGTATGGGGAATCTATAGATGATGTAGAATACTGTTTTCCTGCTGGGTAAATAAGTCATAGCACATATGTGGGCAAGGAGAATGGTGCTGTTATGCTCCAGGAGTTAGAGGTCTTTACTGTATCACAAAATCCATGGATTTTGTTGGTTTTTAGTGTGACTGTGGATTTGCTGATAAGTCAGTAGATTAAGTGACAAAATGGGTCTTTGAAATTGAAATAACATAACAGATAGGTTTTAGTTTTGTGTTCACAGGAGATCTCACTGCCAGAATGGGGCATATGATGTTCTCTTTTAAGCTACTACAGTGTATGTAAATGGGGTGACAGTGGATGAGAAGCTCACCATGAGCCAGCAGTGTGCACTAGCAGCTCAGAAAGACAATCGAATCTTGGGCTGCATCAAAGGGAGTGTGGCTAGTAGGTCAAAAGAGGTGATTCTTCCCCTCTATTCTGCTCTCACAAGACCCTACCTGGAATACTGCGTGCAATTCTGGTGTCCTCGACATAAGAAGGACATGGAACTTTTGGAGCAAATCCAGAGGAGGTCACAAAGTTGCTAAGAGGACTGGAGCATCTGCCCTATGGGGACAGGCTGAGGGAGTTGGGGCTGTTCAGCCTGGAGAAGAGAAGGTTGTGTGGAGACCTCAGAGCAACTTTTCAATCTCTGAAGGGGCTACAAGGAGCCAGAGAGGGACTCTGTGTTAGGAACTGCAGTGACAGGACAAGGGGTAATAGGTTCAAACTGAAGGAGCGAAAGTTTAGGATAGATATTAGAAAAACATTTCTTCCTGTGAGGGTGGTAAGACACTGGCATAGGTTGTCCAGCGATGTAGTGGCTGCCCCAACCCTGGCAGTGTTCAAGGCCAGGTTGGATGAAGTCTTGAGCAACCTGATCTAGGGAGCAGATGTCCCTGCCCAGGGCAGGGGGTTGGGTCTAGATGATCTGTAAGGTCCATTCCAACCCCTAAATTCTGTGACTCTATGATTCTATGATATATAAGGGAAAAACAGAAGGAAAAGTGTCTTGTGTAAAATGTGAACCTGCCACAAAGTTCTTCGTCAAAATAACATAATTGTAACCAAAACCAACTGTGAGAAGTGTTTCATTTCTGTCCTCACCTCTAGGTTAGTGTATGGAGGCCACGAGTGACTTTTTCCTGCTAGTGACTGTGTGCAGGCACTTGTAGACTGTGGCATTCATGCATACACAGCAGAGGTTTTAAAAGGCACTCTGGTGCCTTGAAATGACTTCTTCTCGGAATGAGTGTCTGTGGCAGTGCTAAATGTTTCCTAGCAGAGAAGTGCCATAGGCAATTTTAATAGAATTTAGAAGCTGATAGAAAGAGGTATACTGTATGCTGCAGGACAAGGCTAGCAGACAGGAACAGCAAAATCTTCTGACATTCAGTAAACCCTGTAAGAGGTCTCCAGAGGGACTGCTTCTAGGAGTTGAACCAGAATCTTTTTCTCTGTGGGTGTTACAGTCTTTGTCTTGCTGCAAAAAAAAGTCCTAACCACCGCTCTAAACTTGATACTGACTATAACACTGGCATCTTTCCCTTGAGAGGTAAGATAAACATGCTAATCTCTTTCATATAGATGATAAAGAATGCTGTCTTCTTCCTGGGATAGATGGAGTGTTTGCTCCTTTATAGTAAAGAATTTTCTATATTCTTGCAACTGCAGCAATGCATATAATGTTGCATACAACTGTTGACCTGCCAGTCCATATTTCTTGGGAGAAAAGCCCTAGTGGTGTTGTGATTCTTGGGAGGGAAATGAGTGCTGTCCTAATTGCTGCAGGTGACTTGTAAAATACAATAGAATAATGTCTAGGTGCTTTTCTGCAGTCAGCTTTCAGCTACCTGAAATTTTGTTAATGTATTTGGAATGTTCTTCCAGGAATAATTTGTGTGCTTTTGTTTTTCATTGAATTCTGCACAACTGAACAAAATAATCAGCAGCACTTACTTGATATTACAGGTGAGATTTTTCAAAAACAGACTGGAAATTTTGAAAATACAGCTGTCATTGATTGCTTAAATTTTCTCCTCCTGAAAATGAAGTAGAATACATTTTTAAAGGCAGCACATTTTGAGAACAAAATGAGGTATTTTGATTTAGGACATCAGGGCATTACTCATGTCACTTATTCATAGCAAAGGTGCATGCAGAGAGTTATTTTGCAATGAAAACCAAAATATTTTAATGTTTTCTGCAAAATTAATGTAACAGTGTCTGAAAAGTATTTTCCCTGTTCATGTCCTGCAGCCACTTACCCTTAGAATCTGGGGAGATCCTTCTCTCTGAGGCATTATTACTCATTACAATTGATAAACATTCAGTGTTATCCATTAAATGCTATAATTTTGACAAATTTATTGACTCTACTAACAATTTGGGCCATCTTAATTGTGCTGTTTGAATCAAACCTGTCTATGAGTATAGAAGAATCAACTTCCTATACTTAGAATACTTTTCAGTCAAACTGGAAAGCTTTATTACTGGCCCATCTAGAGAGTTCTCAAGACTTCAGAACAAGAAAACCTAACCAATCTTCCAGGGTGGTTTAGGTTAGATATTAGGAAGAGATTTTTTACGGTGGATTCACCATCCCTGGAGGTTTTCAAGCTGAGACTGGATGTGGCACTTAGTGCCATGGGCTAGTAACCATGGTAGGGTTGGACTGGATGATCTTGGAGGTCTTTTCCAACCCAGCTGATTCTATGATTCCTAATAGGACTGCAAAGTTCTGCTTTCCTGACTATACTGGTGTAATTTTAAATAGCTGGAAGTAGATTTGTTGGATAGCAAAATAACTCATCTAGTCTAAATGTCCATGCACCAGTTGGTATTTACTTCTGCTTTAAGCTGCACACTGCTCAACTAAAACTTTTTACCTATACATTCTGCTGTTTTGATTGTAAGGACTGGGAACATTTGCAGTCTCTTCTGTTCACTTCAAAGGCAGTAACTTTATCAACTCTACATATGCCAGATACTGCTCTGCAGCATCTGGCTGTTAAGCTGTTTAATCTCTCTGGGAGAATATTGGTTTAAATCCATGACTAACAATCATATAATGATATGCCCAAGACAGATGTCTTTTGACTTGTGCAACATTGGATATTGGTGTGTATATTAAAGTCAGTCTACTTCTCAGAACTCTCCAAATAATTGTTGTTCCCTGAAACTTGTCTGGATACAAGCTTGTGGTTTAAATATGTTAAATACTTAGTTATCTTTCTGAGTTCAAGAGTAATTTGAAGACATCACTTTTTGCTGTGTTTTGTCTTGAGATCTTCAAGCCACAAGATTTATGACATCGGGTTTTTTCATGTTTGAGTCTTGCTGCTTCAACACTTGTAGTTGTGAAGGCCAAAACTATGTATTTGTCTTGAAAGGATAGCTAAAATCAATAATAAAAAGCCAATATATATATATCATAGAATCATACAATAGAATTTTAGGGGTTGGACTGGACCTTACAGATCATCTAGTCCCAGCTCCCTGCCATGAGCTAAGACACATCTCCACTAGACCAAGATGCTCAAGGCTTTATCCAACCTGGATTTGAACACTGCTAGAGTTGGGGCAGCCACAGCCTCCCTGGGCAACCTGGAACAGTGTCTCACCACCCTTAGAGTAAGAAACATTTTTCTAATATCTAACCTAAACTTCCCCTCCTTCAGTTTGAACCCATTACCCCTTGTCCTATCACTGCAGTTCCTAACACAGAGTCCCTCTCTGGCTCCTTGTAGCCCCTTCAGATAGTGAAAAGTTGCTCTGAGGTCTCCACACAACCTTCTCTTCTCCAGGCTGAACAGCCCCAACTCCCTCAGCCTGTCTTCATAGGGGAGATGTTCCAATCTTCTCATCAACTTTGTGGCCTCCTCTGGACTTGCTCCAACAGTTCCATGTCCTTCTTATTTTGAGGGCACTTAAACTGCACCTAGTATTCCAGGAGAGCAGAGTAGATGGGAAGAATCACCTCTTTCAGCATGCTGGACACACTTCTAGCATGTCTGTTCTTACTGCATTTTTGGCCATTGCTTGGCAGTGCTCCTGCATACACAATTCCTAGCAAGTAAATACCAATGTGTGCAAAACTAAAGGAAAGTAAACCACTGGGACCCTTGAACTATGTGTGGCTTTAGATTAAATTAAATAATGCTGTACGACCCCTATACATTCTGTTGCTTATATGCTATAGATTTGAGGCCTCTGGTACTTCTATACTCACCTATTACACATAAGCTCCACAGACATGTGTCTCCTGAAGATGTAATAATCAAAGCTGAATTCTAATGAATTTAAATATTAACCATTACATTTTATCTGATTGGTTTTATAAAGGATGTTGGAGTGGGGGAAGAAAAAAGGCAGGATAGCCTAGTACAGGTTTTTGGTGGAATATAACTATGCCAAATGGCAATGTGACCATATAATGAACCTTGACACCTTTTTCTGTAAAAGGTATGGCAATTTCAAAAGCAATTTATTAGTAAGCAGTCTTACTATTGGGACACACATCAAGCAAGCACTAAAAAAACAACCTGCTTATTACTGAAAAACTATGCTCTCATTACAACACACTACGTAATAGTCATGACTTGTAAAATTATTTGATTGTCACATCATTCCATTCCAGGGCAGGGGGATATGGACAGTGATACACAGGAGAAGTTTCTGTGGTACCAAAAGGTTTTGAATAGAAGCTTCACCTGGGAGCTAGTCAGACTACATATTCTATTGATGCTGAATGATAATCACAGCTGTTAATTTTATGTAAACATAATTCTTCCATTATTTAAATTGAGAACATTTCAAGAACCCACAAATATTTTTCATATTTCATTTTTTTCATATTTGACATTTCACATTTCACTTGTTTGTCTTCATCATGTCATTGCTGCTTCCTATGTCCACTCAGCATCACCATAGTAATAGGATTGAGTGCACCTTCAGTAAATTTAGAGATGACTGCATTGTTGGTTTGGTTGGGAGTGTTGATCTGCACATGGGTAGGAAGGTTCTATAAAGAGATCTGGACAGAGTCAATCAATGGGTAAGGACAACTGTATGAGGTTCAATATGAGAAAGTGCTGGGTCCTGCACTTGGGATACAACAACCCCATGCAGCTCCAGGCTGGGGGAGGAGTGGCTTGAGAACTGTTCAGCAGAAAGGGACTTGGGGGTGTTGAGTGACACCTGGCTCAACATGCACCAACAATGTGCACAGAGTGCACAGAAGGCCAATGGCATCTTGACCTGTATCAAGAACAGCATAGCCAGGAAGTGATTGCCCTCCTGAACTTGGCATTGGTGAGGTCACATCTCAAGTACTGTGATCAGTTTTAGGCCCCTCACTTTAAAAAGGACATTGAGGTGCTGGAGCACATCCAGCAAGGCTCACAAAATGTCTAGAAAATATGTCTTATAAGGAACAGCTGATGGAGTCAGATTTGTTCTGTCTCAAGAAGAGGAGGTTCAGGGGTGACCTCATGGCTCTCTAAAGCCACCTGAAAGGAGGTTGTAGTGAGATAGGGACTGGTCTCTTCTGCCATTCCTGCAGTGAGAGGACTAGAGGAAATGGCTTTAAACTGAGACTGGGGAGATCAGATATTAGAAAAAAAAAATCACTGTTAGTATGGTCAGTCATTGGAATAGCTTGCCCAGGGAGGTGGTAGGGTCACCATCCCTGAAGGTGTTCAAGAGGCATCTGGATCTGGCACAGGTTGATATGGTTTAGAGGTTTAAGGTTTACAGTTGTAGTGTTACATGGACAATTGGATTTGATGATCTTAAGGGTGTATTCCAACCTTGATGACTCTATGACTCTATAGTATCCTCTTCAAAAAAGAGCAAAGAAAAGAGCAAAGTTGAAGGTGAAGAATGGACAAGGACCTCTTAGACCTTTACATCAATAGATTTTTGGTGGAGTTTCTGTATATTATTTGATGGTTTTTCTGTATATTAAAGTTGAGTGTTCTACCAAGAGTTTGAGAGAAAATAAGCCTTTTCAATGCTCTTGTAAAATATTGTCACTCAGTTCTCACTGTGACTCAATACTTTTTGTTATTTTATATGTGCTAACAGATATATATATATATATTTACAGTCACCAGCATTTGAAATGAAATTGCCTCAAAATAATTGTTATATCGTTATTTTTTTCTCATATTAGACATCATATTTATTGGGTATTCTTAAACATTTTCAATTCACTGAATGACACCTTTTTTTGTATATCTATGACCTTTTTATGTTGCTTATTCTTATATTTTTTTGTCAGTCACAATACATGTTGCAGATTTGTGCTGTGGGTTTCAGTATGAGTCTTATGAGGCTCATGCTAATGCTGTCTAGACTGTTTCTATTTAAATTATGACAATGTGACCTACTTTCATCTCTGTCACTGCATCTGCAGATTCTCCTATTCATGTCATATTAATCTGGCCAAGTTTAATGATTGTCCTGCCTCATTAGCTGAGCTTACAGGACACATATGGGAGACCTCAACCAGGCCCAAAACTGATTTCTCAGCCATGCCAAGAACGTGTCACTATATTTATCACGGCCTTTGTGACCAAATGATCTCAACTAAATATTTCTACTACTTATTATTAATGGTTGCTGGGATGTATTTCACAAAGTTGAACAAAACCATTTAATGATGGTCTGCCCATCTGTACTTTTAATGGGTGACTAATATTAATTCTTATGCAGGCAAAAGCAGCAAAAAAGAACTGAATTTTAATGCTGAATCATTTTTTTTAAAGTATTGACTAGAATGATCTCAACTAAATATTTCTACTACTTATTATTAATGGTTGCTGGGATGTATTTCACAAAGTTGAACAAAACCATTTAATGATGGTCTGCCCATCTGTACTTTTAATGGGTGACTAATATTAATTCTTATGCAGGCAAAAGCAGCAAAAAAGAACTGAATTTTAATGCTGAATCATTTTTTTTAAAGTATTGACTAGAAAAAAATAGCAAAAAAGAACTGAATTTTAATGCTGAGTAAATTTTTTAAGTATTGACTAGAAAAAAAATAATCCTTCACTTTCAATTTTTTGTCTCAATGCTGTATTTCATTACATATTTTGACAGAGTTTGATGCCTTTTGTTCTTTTGTAAATGAGGGCATTTCTTGATTCTCTTTCTTTGCTATTTGCTGTTTTTTCCTACCATCCATTAGCTAGTTAGTAAAATAGAAAGCATGTCAGTAGATTTCACTAAGTTAAAAATGGAGTGGACATAAGATGATTCAGGTAGCCAGCAGAGACTGGCACTGGATTTATCAATTCAGTATTCAGATCCTCTGGAATATCTCAGCAATTTCATAGTGAAATACCCTCAAACTCTTCTTAAAACAATGCAATTTCAATTCTTGTATTATTTTTATAAGTAATACTGCTTAAATTATTACTCTCTGCATGGTATGGAACATTATATTTCTTTATGATAGAAGATTAAAAGGCCTCAAATTACCAAATTAATAGATTAAGTTACCAATAATAAGGTTTTATGACTAGCTTCTTATTTGTTCTTTCTGGCCCCAAACTTATCAGTTCTTATATTATCTACTTAGGAGTGGTTTTCAAGGCATTGAAGAGTGGAATTATTGCACAAGAACATGGTAAATTTGGCTTTCTGATTTGTTGAAATGTTGCATGCCATGTGGAGATTATGTTTCCATAGTTGGTGGTTATTCCTGTCGCACTATCTTTCAGTGCAATTGATGCACAATACTTCTGATAACTAGCAATGTACATGCAAGATCAGAAAAACATCTGGAAATTTAGGTGCTTACAGGTTGACTGATGTCGAGGTTCTGAAATCTGATTGTGTTATTGTGAAAGACATAAATACTCCTTCCCTAATAAGGTGTTCTAGGTGTGGTCAGTAAGTATTAGACTATAATTAGTTGATCTACACATCATTTGGATATAGGTATTAGTCCACATATAGCTTGCTACTAATTTATCAATGGGAGGTCGTCTTCATCTTAGCCCTCACGGAGAATCATAGAATCAACTGTGTTGAAAAAGGCCTCCAAGATCAAGTCCAACCCCACCATGGTTACTAGCCCATGGCACTAAGTGCCACATCAGTCTCAGCTTGAAAACCTCCAGGGATGGTGAATCCCGGGGCAGCACATTCCAATGCCTGAGCACTCTGTCCATAAAAAATCTCTTCCTAATATCCAACCTAACCCTCCCCTGGCAGAGCTTGAGTCTGTGCCCTCTTGTCCTGCTGCTGGTTGCCTGGGAGAAGAGACCAGCCCCCACCTGACTCCAACCTCCTGTCAGGGAGTTGCAGAGGGTGAGAAGGTCTCCCCTGAGCCTCCTCTTCTCCAGGCTGAACACCCCCAGCTCCCTCAGCCTCTCCTCATGCCACTTGTGCTCCAGTCCCTTCCCCAGCCTCGTTGCTCTTCTCTGGACCTGCTCCAGCCCCTCAATGTCCCTCCTGAGCTGAGGGGCCCAGAACTGAGCACAGGATTCAAGGTGTGACCTCACCAGTGCCAAGTCTAGGGGAAGAGTCACTTCCCTGTTCTGAAGCTCATGGCAGAATTGCCACTATATACACTCTTCTATAACCTTAGCTCAAGGGTGTTCCATGTTTCATGCTGCACCTGTATGAACTGATAGCCAGTTCTGTCCAGGTCTGTGGATGATATTGACCTTGGTGCATGCCTGGAAGCCATAAAAGGTATCATTCACCATCCATGGAGGTTTTCAGGATGAGACTGGATGTGGCACTTAGTGCCATGGACTAGTAACTACAGTAGGGTGGAACTTGATGATCTCTGAGGTCTCTTCCAAACCAGCTGATCCTATGATTCTATATCCAGCTCTAGTGGAAATGAGACATATGTAGTGATCATCTGCCTCAGTTTGGCTGAGTGTTCAAACCGCTGTAGGCAAAGGGAAGAGGTTTTTTCCTTTAGAGAAAGACTAAGTTTTATGTGTTTATACGTGTCCTAAGCTTTGGACAATAGCAAGAAAGCTTAGTAGCAGTTGGTATGCAGGAACACCCCTAGATTTTTCCTACTCCCATCTTAGCAGATGAAGTAGTCCTCTGCACAAAAATTTCATACTAAAGCTAGAGCCTATTTAACTCCTCAGGTACAATTTCAGTGGGTGCAAGACCTCCTGGTTGGTTTTTATACCCCTGTGCATTGTACTGAAGGGATAAATCAGGATCTTTATAGTAAGGGTATTATGTGGTTACTGAAATACAAAATTATTTAGCATACAGTTATCTTAATCACACAGCAAACAGTTATTTTCATTGCTTTGGTGTTGAAATTAAATAACAAGCAGATCATTCTAAACTTAGAGAATTAGTAAATTCTCCTACAAATTTATTTAGAAATGCAGAATCTCAGTGATTTTTGCTGAGTTTATTAATTATCCTCCTTAGGTGTTTTCTTTGCTCTTGTTAGTTTTGGGGTTATGATTTTGGTGAGGAAATGCAACTAAAGTGATTATTTTCCATAGAGATCTTATTGACTATGAACCAGAGCCACTATGAAGATAAGTAAGGGTCTCATTGTGTGAGAGTTTTATTTGGACTAGATCTTCCAAAAGTGAAAGTACATTTGCAATTAGCTATGACTCACAGAGCATTAAAAGTCTGCAGTGAATTAGTTTAACTGTATAAAAAAGCCAAGAAAATGTAAAACTTAGAATAACTTGTCTAATAGCAGAAGAAAAACTTTTCTCCTTCTTAGTTAAAATGTCTAGGTCATGTTAACATTACCACAATAACCAAACAAACAGAGATATTTAAAGAATTTATTTGCAAAACTGCACTTGAAGTTGAAATTCTCCTACCAAGAGGAGAAGGGAATGAACCCTAACAAGGCTAAATGATTCATTCAAGTAGTTCCAAAAATCTAGGCTTTGGTAAGACACTGAAGGATTTCCAAATGCAAAGTTAAGGGTTTTTGAATACCATAGCTCTCGGTACCGTGATAGACCTTTGATTTATGAGTTGGCTTTTACAAAGTTTTTCCTGCTAGTTGGAAATATCATCCAGAAAGTCATTGAGATGAACTCAATTGTTTTACAATGGATTTATTATTTAGGCTTCTAGGTGCTAAAAGCATTTGTTTAAAAACTAGTAGGTTCGAGAATTGCACAGGACATAAGATATTCAGAATTCTTTTCCTCAGCTTTTTTTGGGGGGAAATAGTTCTGTCTGATATGAGCAAGTGCTCATATCAGAAGGTTTTCATAACTTCTCAGAGCAGCCTAGAATGATTGAGTTTACAAGAATATATTTGTTTTCATTAATATATTTGTTTTCATTAATTCATTCTTTAAAAAATCTACAAAATGGAAAGGAGATTGTAGTCAGATCAGGGTTGGTCTCTTCTCCTAGGCAACTAGCAGGAGGAGAAGAGGGCACAGACTCAAGCTCTGCCAGGGGAAGTTTAGGTTAGATATTAGGAATAAATTTTTTAAAGAAAGAGTGATCAGGTATTGGAATGTGCTGCTCAGGGAGGTGGTGGATTCACCATCCCTGGAGGTTTTGAAGCTGAGACTGGATGTGGCACTTAGTGCCATGGTCTGGTAACCACAGTAGGGTTGGACTTGGTCATCTTGGAGATTTTTTCCAACCTGGTTGATTCTATGATAGTATGAAAATTCTGTTCCTGTACAGGTAGAGCTGTGACTTCCTCAATTGACAATATCATAATGTAAATGTGATGCCAATTGAATGTGATATATAATTTTTATATATATGCCCATTCATATAGGATGACCTAAACAACACACTCCAGTTTTCAAGTTGTTTTATGATCAATGTTGATGCAATGAGTTGGGTGACAGTATTTTAATTTTTCACTTTCACTGCACAGACATTTTAGTCATTAGAATTCAGTTATAGATAGTATGTGCTCTTAATTCTATGTAAGATGAAAATATTCATATATTGTAGGTGCTGAAAAAGCACTGTAGGTTGACACTCAGCACCAACACTCTTATTAAACCCTGCAATATACTTAAAGAGATTTTCAGATTTTTTTTTCCTCCTAATAACCCACACAGGAGTTTTAATGGGAATGACAAAGACTTAGTTGCATGTAATGTTTATTTGTAGCTTGTCTCTTTTCAAATGTAGAATGAACACTTGAAACTCATCACTCTGAGTCAGATAGAGTGACATTTTTCTCTCCCATCTCCACTTTTTGCTATCATATTTATTGCTTGTACCTCTCTTTCTTAAATTGCTGATCTAAATTATAAATATTAAGGGATTTGGGCATCTGGAATGCATCGTTCAGACATGAATTTAAGCAAGTATGATTAAAGGGGAGGTATGTGGTCTTTCATCCTTGTAAGACACAGTACTGTGTTTAATACAGAAGCTTCAAATGAGAAAATTGAATGGAAATCAAACAAAGAAAAGCTAGATAGGAAATCAAAATGTTAAGTGCAGACAGAACAACAGAATAACAAAATAATAGCTTTGTTACTAGAATGACTTGAGAGTTACTTAACACTGAATCTGACAAAGCATTGGAGAATATAATGTAGAAAATACCCTGGAGGTACTTGAGGATAGGGACAAAACATAAACTGACTGACATTTTCAAAAGTAGCTTTAAATCTTGGCAGTCTTGGCAAAGCACCTTTTATGAATAAGTTGCTTTATAAGACAAGATTGTGTATCTGTTAATAATTAGGATTTTGAGGTTATTATCACCTTTGAGTTTGTGTAAACCTTCCCTATTTTCACAGAATCACAGAATTTAAGGGTTGGAGTGGAACTTACAGATCATCTAGTCCCAACCCCTGCCCTGGGCAGGGACACCTCCCACCAGAGCAGGTTGCTCAAGGCTCATCCACCCTGGCTGTGAACACTGCCAGGGTTGGGGCAGCCACAGCCTCCCTGGGCAACCTCTGCCAGTGTCTCACCACCCTTAGAGTAAAAAACTTTTTTCTCACATCTAACCTAGACTTTCCCTCCTTCAATTTGAACCCATTCCCCCTTGTCCTGTCCCTGCAGTTCCTAACACAGAGTCCCTCTCTGGCTCCTTGTAGCCCCTTCAGATACTGAAAAGTTGCTCTGAGGTCTCCACACAACCTTCTCTTCTCCAGGCTGAACAGCCCCAACTCCCTCAGCCTGTCCTCATAGGGGAGATGCTCCAGTCCTCTTAGCCACTCTGTGGCCTCCTCTGGAGTTTCTCTAACAGTTCCATGTCCTTCTTATGTTGAGGACCCCAGAATTTTGAAAGACACAAAGCATGAATTCATGCATGTGGAAGATTCCCAAGCATGGATCTGTAGTCTTCAAAAGGTTTGATTTCATGCTAGCGAAGAGAATGACTGAAGTTTATTTTGCTTTTAATACACTGTTGGCTCTAAGACCTTGTTGCAAAGTAAGTGTACAGTTCTTAACACTGTTGTTGATAAAATGGTTTTGTTTTCTGTGTCTCAATTTGTGGCAAAATCAAGTGACGTTAGAATGTGTTCATTTTCTCTTGTACTTTTCTAGTGACTTGTGAATTATTCAAGGTTTGATTGGTTTGTGTGTATCAGGATTTAAGAAAGGCTGGGAAATATAGGAAATATGTGCTCAGATCATACAACTAGAAATGCTTGGAAAAATCTATGTGCAACCACTTTCCCTTGTAAAGTGACATTACATAGAAACAGATTTGAGTGTCATTAGGGTAGTTATTGAGGAAAAAGAGGAAATCAATAATTTGCCTGGTTTATCTGGAATGGGGGACATACAGGTTCACCTATTTCTGTTAGGTTATTTGAACATTTTGGAACTGGAATGAAATCAAAGTTACTGTGCAGATTGAAGAAGATTGTGCTTACATATTCTTAAATCTAGAAACTTTTCCCCCTTCACTCCTCCAGTTTTCTTCTGTTGCTGTGAATTAAGGTGAATTTTTGCTTTAACTCATGCAGGTGCCAAGAATTACTTATAATAATACTCATGCAAGTTAGTCTTGCTTATTTTCTCCTTCCAGCTCTTTTCTGGTGAAGGTACGGGACTGTGTTTTAATTTTATGATTTTTTTTCTATTGGGAATAATAAGAAATCAACAATTAGAAATTGTTTCTAAGAATTCATGTGGATTTTTAAATTTCATAATTATTAATTGATATTTTCAGAGTCCATGGCAAAACATCCTAAGTCTTTAAATAACTCATTTAATATAGATCATGTGCAACCCAAGAGGCACAAGGCAAGATAATGCCCTGTAGTCTCACAGCTTTTCTGTCACAAATCTGTGGTCATGTCTTATATATACCAGGGAAAAGAAAGCACATATAGCCAAAAGTGTATTCTGCTTCATTTTCCATCAGTCTCACCTTTATTGAAACCTGCTCAGAGTAAGTTCCTTGCTGAAAAAGCATTCAATAAAAGATCTTTCTGGAGATCTTTACAATACACAGTTGTTCTTGTAAACAGATAACAAGAAAGGAAACAACTTGGGCTCCTTTTGTTCTAGTTTTTTAATCAGTTGGTTTTGTTTCAGTTTCCTTGATGCTGTGATAGTACTGGCAAGCAGCACAGAGACACTGTCAGAACGAGACATCTCTATTGCTTGTCTGAACTTTGGCACAAGAATGACAGTTGTCAGGAAATAGCTCAATTTATATGCCGATCCCTAATAGAATTTTCATGTCTTCTGGTAATTTAGTTTTCTCTTTCCTCATATGAAACCTGTGAAATTTTATCAGCATCTCCAAGTTATTTTCTCTAGGTTAATATTTAGAGCCATGTTTGCACAGAAAATTATTTTTACTCTGCTTGTAAGGAGCAGACGAAGTAAGTGTGTGTACACACACATACGTATGTATGTATAAAGCAATTACAGCTTACAGTCATTTTATATAGGTGAACAAATAATCATAGTGTAATAGAATATCCTGAGCTGGGAGGGACCCACAAGGATCATCAAAGTCCAATTCCTGGCCCTGCAATTCAGCATAACTAAAGAAGGTAATAGTGACAAAGTCATTGTGTATAGTTGCTTGAGCAAGTCCAGTAGGAACTGGCCAGTAATAGTTAGAAATATTAGCAATTGGAAATATATTAGACTGGAGAATCTCCCCTATGAGGACAAGCTGAGGAAGTTGGGGCAGTTCAGCCTGGAGAAGAGAAGACTGAGTGGAGGGACTCTATGTTAGCAGTGATAGGACAAGGGGTAATGGGCTCAAACTGAAAGAGGGAAAATTTAGATATTAAAAAAAAAAAAAGTTTTTACTCTAAGGGTGGTGAGACACTGTCCCAGGTTGCCCAGTTTGGCTGTGGCTGCCCCAACCCTGGCAGTGTTCAAGGCCAGGTTGGATGAAGCCTTGAGCAACCTACTCTGGTTGGAGGTGTCCCTTTCCAATGTCAGAGGGATTGAAACTAGGTAATCTTTATGATCAATTCTAATCCCTTAACATGCTATGATTCTATTAAAATTAACATGTTCACTGTGATTTCATTTCCTTCAAATACTCAAGGAAGCAAATTTGTGTTGGAAATAACACATAAAAATTTTCGTTCACATAAACTGATTTTCAAATATATTAAAACTGATTTTTAATTTTTTTATACCTATAAATTGAGAGTTTTTTATTCAAGAAATTCAGTCTGCTGTCTTTGTCTGTCTGACTCATCTTCTGGTTTTTGTGTGTGTTTAAACCCGATGCTTATATCTGATTTTCTTACTTTCCTACCATATTTCTTTTTGTTGTTCCTGGGTGATTTTAGATTATTGTATTTGTGCCTTCTCTAACTCTGCAGATACCACCTTCTTTTGATTAGCCTTTTTCTACAGTGTAAAGCATCATGTTGACACCCATACCCATACAACTCTGCGTTTGACCTATTCTTTGTTCCCATCACTTTCTCCAAGACTGAGATATATGGTTGAATAATATTTATTGAGTACTTTACATATAGAATTCTGACTCCATCTCAGGAAGCCTTTTCAAATAGGTCTTCATTTGTAACAGATGAATTTTTTGGGTTGTTAGGAACCTGTTGGTGATCCCCTGGCTTGTGCTGCCAGATCTGTTTGACAAAGAGCAGCAAAGCTGTGCCTGATGGTTACAGAGGTATTTCCCCCAAATGCCCCACATCTCTGCAATCCCTCTCAGAGCTGCTCAGCACTGATAATGTGTGTGCTCTCTGCTGTGCATTATGACAGTCTGAGTGACACACCATGCAATGAATAATAATGTGTCATAGCTGCAAGTAGTTAGAGCTCCCCTCACTTCTAGCACCTTGCCTAATGTGCCTCTCCCACACAGTTTTGTGACAAAGGACTGAGAGATATTTATATACTTGCTCTCATTTAACCAAAGCAGAAATTCTTGTCATCCTAGAGCTTAGCATACAAGGTCTTCATCAGTATGGTTGCCTTATAAATATCCCACTTAAATACCTTACAGAATCAAATCCCAAAGGTGGGCTAGGATATAATACAGAACTAGCTCAGAGAAAACATCAAGCAGTTTGCTAAGGTAAGAAGGTATAAGATGCAGATGTTTGAAGTTTTCTGCAGCAAGGTAGGGAAGTTTTCTCTGTCTTAGTATCAGCATATTCTGGCAGTAAATTTGAACCTGAGAATAAATTGTCTATTGCATTTTCTCTCTGCATAGAAATGCCCCAGAGATTATGACAAGTTTTAGTTTGTTTTGAGATTTGTCTTTTTTTTTTTTTTTCCTTACTGACCAACAGGCTTAATGACTGACTCATATCCTGCCATGCACTGCCTCCCACTTAATACCATAGTGACAAGCTGCTGGTTTTCTTGTGTTCAAAGGAAATAAGAAATAGAAATGAAGTCTTTCAAAAAATGGGGTAGCCAGGACTGGAGCACCAGTGCCATGAGGAGAGGCTGAGGGAGCTGGGGGTGTTCAGCCTGGAGAAGAGGAGGCTCAGGGGAGACCTTCTCACCCTCTGCAACTCCCTGACAGGAGGTTGGAGTCAGGTGGGGGTTGGTCTCTTCTCCCAGGCAACCAGCAGCAGGACAAGAGGGCACAGACTCAAGCTCTGCCAGGGGAGGGTTAGGTTGGATCTTAGGAAGAGATTTTTTATGGAGAGAGTGCTCAGGCATTGGAATGTGCTGCCCAGGGAGGTGGTGGATTCACCATCCCTGGAGGGTTTCAAGCTGAGACTGGATGTGGCACTTAGTGCCATGGGCTAGTAACCACAGTAGGGTTGGACTTGGTGATCTTGAAGGTGTTTTCCAGCCTGGTTGATTCCATGATTCTATGATCTTGGGATGATTAAGCTGACATGTATGGTGCTGACTCCCTGTACAATATAATCCTTATCCCTGCAGGTTACATAAGAAACTTAAAATTTAGCAAGTTATTTCCTGTTATATTAGCAAACAAACAAATACTCTTCTTGTCTGAAAGGCTTTTAAAGCTGAAAACATATGGCAGTTAGCTGATTAATGCATTTAGACAAAAATCTGTAAATCACAGAGTGTTCCAAATCCACATGTTTAAGCACCTGAATGCCTTTTAAAATCTATCCTGGAGGATTTGCTTGTAGAATAAAATCAAGTTTTGTGATGTTTGGATGTTGTTCAGAAAAGTTTAAATTGGAGAATCTCAGCAAGTTCAAATTTGCATGTGAACAGGAAGAATTCCTTATCTTTAACACATTAATTTCATGGGAACAATGCCAACATCACTTTGCCCATAAACAAGCAGAAAATAGTTGACATTAATTTCATGGGAACAATGCCAACGTCACTTTGCCCACAAACAAGCAGAAAATAGTCTACTATCAAGTCAATCTGCATCTACCTCTCTAACAAGTATATTCTTCCTGATAGAATCCTTGATTCTTATATCTGCAGTAATTAGGCAGGAAATGAAACAGCTATTTCCATATAATTCAGTGATTTTTATAGCTGTTTGAATTCTCAAGAGAACGTTGATGGTAAATTATTTTCGTTAAAAAAAATTCACTTTGCAACATTTTATTTTAAGTATCAATAAATAACAACTGATTGCAACATTTTATTTTAAGTATCAATAGATAACAATTGGTAGATTTCTAATTTCTTTGTATTTATTTTCAAAAAAAAACCTGAGGGCAAGGGAATTAATGGAAAAAAGCCCCAAGCCCTAAGCCAAACAAGTTAACAAAATAGAAGTAGCTTGATATTATCAATAGAAGTAGTTTGGTATTATCAGTAGTTTCCTTTCATATCTAATTTAATGATCATATTCCTGGGAAATGATTTTAATATGAAGTTGAAACAGCTTTATAAACCTTATTTTTGTGAGAGATCTCATCTTTTCTTTGAACCTAATATCTTCTCTTCTAAATTTCTCTTCCAGAAAAGAAATTCTAGTAAAAAGTTCTGTATGTAATTTAGGACCACAGATGGTTAATTCCTGCTTACAGATCTATGCCTTCATATATGGAGTTATTAAATGTGTTTTCCAAAAGTGATGATTCATTGCAGTTGGCTCATCTTTGGAGAACACATTTGAAACAGAGCTGGATTTAATAAATATTTCTGTGCCTGCTTTGGAAAATCAGCCCCACTGGAAACATTTGAAGTGAAAACCTAAATCCTTTGACCTCCTGATCTTCACCAAATATACTTGTGAATAAGTTTTGGAAAAAAATCTTTGGAAAATTTGAAAGCTTCAGCCTCCTGTTGTAGTTTTCTTAATACTAGCCTTTCTAATTGTTCAAAGAGTATCGGTACTGTTATCCTTGATGCTAATACTACTTCTTATCTCTTAAATGATACATGTTTTACTTATTTTATATTTCCACCTACATGCACAAAGGAGTGTAAAGCAAATACAGTTGTAAGGAAATGCAGTCTCAATCTAAGCTAGCAGAAAAGTGCAAGGAGAGAGAAACAGAAGGTCTGAAAAACCCAAAAAATCATTTGATATGAGTGTTGATAAAATACAGACTCCTGTGTCTTTTTTCCTGCTCCCAAACAATCCTATCATCATGGTGTACAGCTTCTTAAAGCAATGTTTCTTCCCTTACAGGTTTTTTATCCTGTTTGTCACCAGAATTAGTCCCCTTAACAAGAAACTCTTCCCTAGGTCTTGAAGATCAGATCTGATTCAGTAAGGTGAGTTTTGATTTAAAACTGTACCATATCACCTAGGAATGAAGTTTGGAGAGATGGGAGGAAAACTGAGCCTTAAGTATCATAAAATTTTTTAACAAAAATTTAATTGCACTTTAAATGATCTTTATTCTTGCCATCATTTTCACCACTTGTGTCTGACAGCATTTCTTAACTACTTCTCAGGATTTCTAAGGTGCTCAATAAAGAATGAGAAAAGTTCTCAACCACAAATTCCTTTTAGAACTTCTCAAACAATCCTGCCCCAATGAGAACCAAGATGTTTATTTGTATTAAACCCATTTCCTTTTATTGTTTACCTTTTCCAGGGCTTAAGTGCAAATCCAATGCAAATGGATCTTGGCTATTCTTCTATTATTTTAACAAATGAAAGTTATGGAACATACCTGTTATGGAATATTCTTGTGTTCTCTTTGGAATTGACACCACAGTGGACTTAGACTAGTGGTTTGTTCTGGAGTGGCAGTAGCCAAGGAAATTCCAGAAGAATTTCAAGAGGCTCATTATTACCTTGTAGCTTTTCATCCATCTCTTTAAGATGATACTGAGAGATGATTAGTTATTTCACATTGTATATGGTCTTTAAATTATGTCCAGATTTAATGGGCATGTGGAGATAGAAGGGAGAGCTGAACACTGGGTGAGAAAATCCAGAATACTCAAGGTGGAAGAATTGTCTTCTAATAAACCTATACCATATTTCAGAGCTTTTATGAGTAAAAATACAATGTTTCCTGCCTTCATTCACTGGTAGGTCCTAAATTGTTTGCTGACTTTTCATCCATGTAATTTAAGTCAACATTTATCAAAGTATATTTATATTTTAACACACTCAGTGGTCTTAAATTATTTCACATCAGGTATTGACTGCTAGGGTACAGAAAAGAATGATAATTTAGAGGAGTGGGGTTTTTGCCCTATCTCCTACCTTATATGTTTTCCTATTTGCCTTGTCTGGTGTAGTGCACATCATATGATGGTTATGGTGAAATGTATGTACAGAGATTGCCATGAAACTTTGCTCTCCCTAGTCCAAATAATGGTGAATCCACCCTGTTTAACAGATACAGTAAGTATTGGCAAGGCCACACCTTGAATCCTGTGCTCAGTTCTGGGCCCCTCAGCTCAGGAGGGACATTGAGGGGCTGGAGCAGGTCCAGAGAAGAGCAACGAGGCTGGTGAAGGGACTGGAGCACAAGTGGCATGAGGAGAGGCTGAGGGAGCTGGGGGTGTTGAGCCTGGAGAAGAGGAGGCTCAGGGGAGACCTTCTCACCCTCTGCAACTCCCTGACAGGAGGGTGGAGTCAGGTGGGGGTTGGTCTCTTCTCCCAGGCAACCAGCAGCAGGACAAGAGGGCACAGACTCAAGCTCTGCCAGGGGAGGGTTAGGTTGGATCTTAGGAAGAGATTTTTTCTGGAGAGAGTGATCAGACATTGGAAGGTGCGGCCCAGGGAGGTGGTGGATTCACCATCCCTGGAGGTTTTCAAGCTGAGATCCATCCATCCAGATGTGGCACTTAGTGCCATGGTCTAGTAACCACAGTAGGGTTGGACTTGATGATCTTGGAGGTCTTTTCTATGATTCTACCATTTCTGTTTCACAGATAGGGTGATGGGTGTGCAAAGAAGCAAATAATCTATCTCAAGACCATACAAAGACTCTGGAAATACAGTTCTAGTGAGTCCTGGCTATAACAATTTTGATGTCCACATCACTGGCTGCAGTCCTACAAGCACCAACAGTAAGAAAATCTGTTCTTATGTATATTGTATGCATTATAGTATTTCTATCCATTTGAATTTAGATAAATCTAAAACCAAAAGAGATTATCATTTTCTGGTGGTCAAGGATAAGGAAAAGAGTTGAGAAAATCACTATGAAAATACATGGGGTTTGTTTTCATATTGACCAATAAGGGCTAAGTGGAAATGTGTTTAGTGTGTTAAAATTATGCCTCAAAGTTGAGCATAGAGTGTGATGAAGATATTTAGTTGAAGCAATTTATTTCATACATACATGAAAACAGGTCTAGAAAATAAAAATGATCTCCTTGAGTAATGCTATATATGCCATGGATATCTTTTTCCATTTTGCCATTTCACCCTTTGCACGAAATATTTCTTTTCCTGCCCAATTTATTGAGTGCTGTAACATTCTTTAAGCTCTTGCATGGTTACAGCAAACCATTATGCTTTTTGCCATGAAAATTTAGAGATCTTCAACATTACTTTACTTTGGCTCAGAAATAAATTGAACATCTTTTCCCCATACCAGAATTTCAGTTTGAATGTATGCTAAACATAAGTAGAACAATATGGCTCCTAGGTTGTTTCTCAGTAAGGTTTTTAAGCATATGTGGTTAAGATTTTCTTCTCAATAAATGCAAATTGTATTTTCCAGTCACAATAACTCCACAGGAGAAGGAATTAAGATGTCTGATACATTCATCTCTATGTCAGAGTATCATACTTTTTGCTATTTAAAATTCTCCAAGGGGAAAAAAAAGTGCTGTCACACTGTAAAGATATTATTTCCAAAGTGATTTATCATTCCTGTCCAAGCCTAGTTGTCTATATACTTTAATTTTACATTAAGATTCAGTTTAAAAGAAACAGTCCTTCTTTTTTCACTGTACTGACATTTGAAAACCTCAGTGATTCTATGATTCCATGATTTACAAAACCAAATACATCTCAAATGGGGCATGAATATAAAATGAAGGACTATGCTCTATTCTCATCTACACCTGCATTAATCTTGAGATGCTCCATTGAAATCAAAGGAGTTATTCCTCCCTATAGAGTAAATTAACAACACTTTAATGTCAATGATGCTCAGTCCTGGAAAGGAGAGAATTCATCTAGATTTGAAATTGAAGCCTGAAATTGATGCCATAGGAAAATGAAAGGATTTGGGCCACTATTCTCAGGGACTCTTTTAGAGTGAAAATACTTGAAATTCTGTTCTAAGCCATTTTGTGAGTCAGATTTTTAGAGTTGAATACAGAAGTTAATTTCAGTCAAGAATGTTCATGATTTATAAGAAGCTGAAAAACAAGAGCATTGCTGAGAACTGGAAATTGGAACAGAAAACTACAAAGCCATCATCATTGTTATTGTTATTGTTGTTCTTGTTATTATTAAATAATTAGTATTCTAACTGCCATTATTATAATTAATAGTGATGATAATTCACAGCTTTTGTTCTGTGCTAAGGTTTGTGCCCAAGGAAGTCATGCTTTGCAGTTGGATTTTGTCATAGGATAGGGGTTTTGTCATGAGCTTTTTCCTTATCTGGACTAATTAGTTTCAGTAAAAAATTGGAATAGGATGAGAAAAAAATGGTACTGAAGGTCTATATGGCTACTGTTACAGGAGAGATTAAATGCACCCTGATTTGGAGGACGATATATACAAAATGAACATGAGGGAACTGCTTTTGAACAAACATATTTCATAGAATCATAGATTTCAAGGGTTGGAATGGACCTTGCAGATCATCCAGTCCCAACCCCCTGCCCTGGGCAGGGACACCTCCTCACTAGATCAGGTTGCTCAAGGCTCATCCAACCTGGCCTTGAACACTGCCAGGGTTGGGGCAGCCACAGCCTCCCTGGGCAACCTGGGACAGTGTCTCACCACCCTTAGAGTAAAAAACCTTTTTCTCACATCTAACCTAGACTTTTCCACCTAGGTTATATTTGGCTGTGTGTATGTGGTTAGGAGCTGTACCTGACTCAGAAAAAAGTTTGTCCTTCATTGTTTTGAGAACAACTGTAGCAAAAAAAAAGTTAGAGCAAAGATTAATGTTGATCCCCAAGATGCTGAAGTCAAAGACAAGACTTTGGAATGGGAATTAAAAATCACATAGAAAAAATACTCTGGTATTAGTTAAGTCGGCAGAAATTTTATTTTGGCCTCGGTGGAACCAGAATTTTTCAGTTGGATACAAAAGAAGCTTTTGCTTTTCTTTTAGCATATAGTTAGTCTTGCGAATCTGTGTTTAAGGATTATTACTCTAAGTCTATGAAATGCTAGGTACCCTAAAGTCATGCTATGCTAAACTTTAAGAAAACCTTAAAACTCAAAATAGTAATCTCTTGGTAGGGATGTCATTTCATAAAAGTTCTAACACAGTTGTGGGTGTACATGTATATTGTAACACAACAATTCCAAGGGTAAAGTTAGGAATAGTTTAACTTTTTTTTGTTGTTGGCAGTTTGTGTTTTTCATGCTCAGTTTCCCCAAAGCATCATTCATTTTAGAAACAAAAAAGAAATCCCCTCTGCTAGTTCTGAGTTGAATGCTAGGCACAGAGTTGTCTTAAGCACACACAAGAGTAAGAGAATCTAACAGCACTTCAGAAACACTGTTTTTACCAGTTAAGGCTTCTATATTCCTTCTGTGTAAATACTTCTATGAGCTATTAAATTACAGAATCATAGAATGCCTGAGGGTGGAAGGTTCTTCAAAGGTCACCTAATCCAACCCTACTACTCAAGAAGGGCCACCTAGAGCAAATTGTTTAGGACCATGTCCATATGGCTTCTGAATATCTCCAAGGAGGAAGACTCCACAACTTCCTGGGCAAGCTGTGCCAGTGTCTGGTGACTCTCACATTAAAAAAAGGTTTCATGATTTTCAGAGGGAACCTCCAGTGTTTCAGTGTGTGCCCATTGCTTCTGGTCCTGGGCATCACTGGATCCATCCTCTTTGCATCCTCTCTCTATGTACATGTAGACATTAATAAATTCCCCTGAGCCTTCTCTTCTCTAGGCTGTACAGTCCCAGCTCTTTCAGCCATTCCCCATAGGAGAGATGCTCCAGTCTACCATCTTCATGGTGCTTTGTTGGATTCTCTCCAGTCTGTACATGTCTGTCTTGTAGTAGTCCAGAACTGCATAGAGTATTCCAGGTGAAGGAACACCTCCCCTGACCTGCTGGCAATGCTTTGCCTGGTGCAGCCCATGTCACTATTAGCCTTCTTTGCAGCAAGGGTATCTTGCTGTCTCATGTTCAGCTTGGTGAATTGGTTGTCTCTGCAGAATGGAAACTCTGATAAGATGAAATTCAGTTCCATAAGCAGAAATTTTATAAAGTCTTTCTAAACAGCAACTCGTTTTCAGTGATGGATTGTTAACATAAAAGGTAAAGATGTGGACAACTGTACAACAATTTTAAACTTGTCCTATTAACCCAACTGCAAAATGAACAAGCAATGACATACAGAAGTTTTGAGAATGTGCTTCCCTTGGAATGTAAACTATTAAAAAAACATCATTCTGTTCTGTCTTCATCAGCAACAACAGATATTATGACAATATGAAGAGACAAGTTTATTGAACAGTCACATAAACATCTGTATGCCAAAATCACATGTGCTGTGGTTTTACCTAGATTTTCCTGAAAGGATGATATATTTTCTTTTACTTCTTCCAAGCCACTGTGACCCCATAGAAATTACCTATAAACCAAAATTTCTCACTAGAACTGTAAACATCAAGGGGAAAAAAAAAAGTTCAAATTAATAAATGAGGCTATATCAGTCAGCTACTAACTTTGACAATTTTGCACCTGATTTTAGTGTTCGTTGTATTAAAAGAGTTGAACAATAATCAGTGAAATCACATATACAGGAGATTATGTCCTGTGAGCTCTGATTACATTACAAAATTTGCAATCTTCCTGTGAGATTATGTATGACATGTTTTACATAGTCTGAGATTTTTAGGGTCTCTTTTGTGTTCCTAAATTTATTAGTGCACTTGATCCTAGACCTGTGCAGTAGAAAGTATGTTTGTCAGCAATTTTTGTTCCCTTTTGGAAGTAGAAAGCTATAAGAGAATTCAAGTAATCTCTCTGTATGCAAACAGATTCTTGTCAGCAATGCTTAATAAAATAGAAAGAATAATATGTTCCACAGTTTACAATTTGTTCATGTTTATTTAAAAGGACAGCAGGGCTGTCACTGGCTTAGGAAAATCCTCCACTTTGTCAAAGAAAAGCAGTCTGGTTTCCTTCTTTTCCTTCAAATTTTGGTTATGCTTATTCAATTACAAAGTTTCTCTATTCCTTTATGCACAAGTCAGAATTCTCCTTCCTTAGGCTTTAGTCATGTTTCTCTTCTATCAAATGACTGAATATTGTGAATATCTAGTCTTTTACACTAGTCTCTTCCAGTGCTAATCACACACAGAACTACAGTTCTGTAACTTGCCTTGCCTGTCAGAAAGGAAAAGGTGTTTAATAACAATCTGTTGTTGTCCAGGTTTATTTTGTGAAGATTTGCTACATATATATGAGTTTTGTCATCCTCCCATTCTCGGGACTGGGCAAACATGTCACATTATACAAAAAATAAAGTTGTTTTGCTGGTCTATGCTTAGCTCTCATCACAGTTCATCATTTTGATTCGTGATGATCTTAGTCCATAAGAGGAACAATGACCCAGTGACCTTTGCTGTGTGCTTGGGATTTTGTACCATAGCCACAGTGGCTATTCTGCATGCTGCAGTGGTGCCATGGCAGCTCCCAGGCAGGAAGGAGACCAGAAAAAAGCTTCACTTAACAGTTGCTGTCCACCTGAGTGTGCTCAAAGGTGAATAATAGGCATGAAGAATAGTAATTCCCTAGTTTCGGAACTGAATGGAATGCTCTGGGATATTCCCTCTGTCTCACCTTGTCAGTGCTTGTAAAACATTGCACCACATGTATCATCCAATATTTTCCATGGTGCTTTCATTCTGAGTATTAGCTCACCATACTGGATGGCTTTTGTGAACTGATATGTAAGGACTTGATCTTCTTGCCCAGAAAATATGCAAAACAAAAGGTTAAAGGCAATATACGAACAATATTGTTGAGTGCCAACAACATATAAGGTACTGCAGGAAAAAGGTAACACAATTCTTTCTAAAGCTATTGATAGCTTTTTAACATTGGATTAATGAATGACTTGTGAGAATACCAAAATATTTGTTCTAAATAGGTTTCACATATAGGTGGGCAAGTATGCTTGTAAAACAGATAATGCAGGTAGAGGTTTTATTTTGTCTAGTACAAGTGTGGGCAGCAGGTCAAAAGAGATGATTCTTCCCCTCTGCTCTGCTCTGGTGAGACTCACCTGGAATACTGCACACAGTTCTGGTGTCCTCAACATAAGAAGGACATGGAACTGTTGGGGCAAGTCCAGAGGAGGCCAAGAAGTTGCTAAGAGGACTGGAGCATCTCCCCTCTGAGGACAGGCTGAGGGAGTTGGGGCTGTTCAGCCTGGAGAAGAGAAAGTTGTGTGGAGATCTCAGAGCAACATTTCACTATCTCAAGGGCCTACAAGGAGCCAGAGAGGGACTCTGTGTTAGGAACTGCAGTGATAGGAAAAGGGGTAATGGGTTCAAACTGAAGGAGGGAAAGTCTAGGTTGGATGTGAGAAAAGGTTTTCCCTGTTCTGGTGGTGAGACACTGTCCCAGGTTGCCCAGGGAGGCTGTGGCTGCCCCAACCCTGGCAGTGTTCACAGCCAGGTTGGATGAGCCTTGAGCAACCTGATCTAGTGAGGAGGTGTCCCTGCCCAGGGCAGGGGGTTGGGACAAGATGATCTGTAAGGTCCTTTCCAACCTTCAAATTCCATGATATGATTCTATGACATTTACCTTTTCATGTAGCATGGAATGTCATCTCATAAACATTGCAAATCAGGTTGCTTTCAAGTTACATTCTAAGAAGCTAATCATGCTATCTTCTATGTTTATTAGGTGATAAAGCCTAATTGATGTTTTAAAAATAAAAAAAAAAACCTATGAGAGAAGATTATATCATAGCCTGCAGCATATTAGAGTCTTGTTACTCTTCTTGTGTTTAGTCACATCTACATTGGCAAATATATTATCTTTGTATATACAGAGAGATATGTACATCTATTTAAGCACTGTTACCTGTTAGAAATTTGTATTCTGATATCATTTGAATGACAGTAAAATTAAAAAAATGTGCTTATTTCTATCAAAATTGAAATATTAGCTTTTATCCACTGTAGTTTTGTAGATGTTTGTGTCTTAGATTACAATTAGATGCCCAAAAGTTGTGTGTTTTCTGTACCTGACACCCATATGTTTGTTTAGTTCACTTATAGAAACCTTCACTTTCACTCACAGACTTTTTATTATTAGCAGGAAATTGTTTGGCCACTTTTTAAAGGAGCAGTGGAGGAAACATATTAGGCTGTGATGTTCTTATCCTGGGAAAAGGAACAACTTTGTGGATTTTTGGACTTTAAGTAGTAAAAGGAAAAAGACTCACATAAGACATTTGTAGGCCCAAAATACACCAGCAGTATCAATGAATCAGACAGGAACAAAATAAGCTCACCAACTGAGAAAAAGATTGTTACTTGTCATCAACTTCATCTCCTATCACACTCCAAAAATTCCCAAAGACATTTTAGCATTCTTGAAAGACTGTTAGGTTTGGGTAATTCATTATCACTACTCGCTCAGCCTTTCACCCGTTGTAGATAATTTATGTTTGCTCTTGATTTCAGTGATAGTAAGATCAGATGCTAAATGATCTAACAGTGATTAAGGACCTTGTTTCAGCTGCTGAACTTATATCCTGTAGAACTTTCTCAGCAGAAAGTCTTTTGAGTCAGTAGAATAAATCTGAAAGTCAATGTTAACGATTCAGTAAGTGTTACTTGACTGAACTCAGCCAGCCTATGCATTTTATAATTCTGGAAAACCTTATAATATGACATATAACTGAAAAATTTATTTAATTTTCAAGTATGCCAGTTTCACGCCAGAGCTGAAGCCAATGTAAGGATACCTAACATAACTTGTCTGTTTGAGAGAGGACTGAGCAAAGAGCTAGCTGAAATATTATATGCATGGAATAACTCAGAGTTACTGCTTCATCTTTGAAGTTTGCTATAATTACCATGAAAGCACCTGACTAATTCTTTTTTTGGGGGTTGTGTGGAGGAGTTCAATCTATAAATAATTTCTTTCTGATTTTGAGAGAGACAAATGCCAGCACATACATCATCCATATTCTGTTTTCATGAGGCAGGTAGTGTATCTGAACTTATACATGTGAAGTTTACTGTCAAATTTCTATTTAATTTAAATCCCTGGGGGAAAAAAAAAAAACAAAAAAACAAGACATGAGAGCGAATTCCAAGCATTTTAGGTAACACAGATAAGTACATCTAATATGCCTTGGTAAGTAGCTAAGTAGGTAACAAACATGTTAGTAATTTAGTAGCCCAAATTAAGGAGTCAGTTTAGAAAACTCCAAAATCCTGGTGAGTCATTCTAGTCAAACTGTGGCAGATTTGATAGGTGAGCCTAGACATTGTACTGTTGTGTTGATGTCACTTAACAGCTCACTGGAGCCAACACTTCAACTCGCTGAAACCTTGAAGCACTTCAAAGGACTTTTATCCTGGCACAACTGCCAGAATGGAGTTTTAGGCGATTTAGATGTGTGTATAGGTCTATGAGGAGAGGCTGAGGGAGCTGGGGGTGTTGAGCCTGGAGAAGAGGAGGCTCAGGGGAGACCTTCTCACCCTCTGCAACTCCCTGACAGGAGGTTGGAGTCAGGTGGGGGTTGGTCTCTTCTCCCAGGCAACCAGCAGCAGGACAAGAGGGCACAGACTCAAGCTCTGCCAGGGGAGGGTTAGGTTGGATATTAGGAAGAGATTTTTTCCAGAGAGAGTGATCAGACATTGGAATGTGCTGCCCAGGGAGGTGGTGGATTCACCATCCCTGGAGGTTTTCAAGCTGAGACTGGATGTGGCACTTAGTGCCATGGTCTAGTGACCACAGTAGGGTTGGACTTGATGATCTTGGAGGTCTTTTTCAACCCAGTTGATTCTATGATTCTTTGATTCTATGATATACAAGTTTTAAACAAACATTAATTGACTTTCCATGCAGATTGTTTCCACTGATAGGTTTTTTTGCAAAGATAACTTTATACCTTGTTGCATATTACTATTGTACCTCTGCATCTGTGGCTGGAGTTGGTACCTGCAAATACTGGTCGCTCTATACTTTTACAAACACAACTTTTTCCCTCATTTCATTTTGCTGTCATTTCCTCTGCAAGTACCTGTGAAGACTGGTTGAACTGTCAGAATCAGGCAGGCTTTTAAGAAAATGAGTTTTGACATTCCTTTCCTTAAGATGGTCCCTTGGTTTGTTTTTTTTTGGGTTTTTTTTTCGATGACTGCTTTCTGACTCGGAGCTTTCTTAAGGTAACCCTGAGTTTGTTCCCAGACTGTCAAGCAGATGGCAGCAATGCCACGTCGGAGCTGCTCCCAACCCTTTCCCTGACATCAAGTGTTAATGCAATTGACCAATCAGTGCTAAGATGATGGGAGGTAATTGGGTAATTGTATTTTACTGATCACAAGCAGAGAAAAGAAGGGGAGGTGGAGGGG